>NC_060164.1:17474067-17494222 GCF_021292245.1 Micropterus dolomieu
GGGGGGGGGGGGGGGGGGGGGGGGGGGGGGGGGGGGGGGGGGGGGGGGGGGGGGGGGGGGGGGGGGGGGGGGGCAGATGGCGAGAGGGAAACAGGGGATGCATTAAGTATGCATGGAAGTCGAAAAAAATAAGTTTACAGATAATTGGCGTGGTTACTGAGGGGCTAAAACAACACTGCTTACCTTAGTTAACATTCTGCTGGCTAAACATGCCTTTTAAAAGACATACATGCATTGTATTACTCTTCTCTCGTTTACTAGACAAATAAAAGCTTTCCACCAGGAAAAAGGGACCCCAAATACAATAATAATGTGTTGAATTACTAATGTCACACCCTTTTCAGGGTGTACACATTAGCATATGAATTATAGACAACCAATGATTTTTTTTTTTACATTTTATATCTTTGTTCAAATGTCATGAAAAAGTAAAATGTGAAACTGTTTTGCTCTCTTACAACGCCAAGGGGTAATTACAACATTTTCCCTGAGAGAGAGAAATAAGAGAAACCCTCCCCTTCTTTGATAATGTTGCTGAAACGTATTTACAGAGCACCACTGCTTGTGATTTATTAATATTAGAAGACAGCTTTTGTTGCAATGTTTTCATAGCCAGTGATTAGCACAACTAGCTACACTGAATAAATTCATAAGTGGATTAAATGATCAAAGTGGAATAAATCTAATAATACAAATGTTCATTGGAAGTGAAGGACTTCATATTTTCAGCGCTGTCAGATTAGGGAGCAGATGGTCACCCTTATGCCAGTGTTACTGTGTGAATGCTCATGTCAGAGGCCATACCTTTACCAATAACATGAACATATTTCTGGACAACACACAATTGCATTGGATACAGTGGATTTATCTAATTAATCCAATCATCTCTTTTGAATGGGGATTTCTGTGCCCATTGGTCTCCTCCTTTTTGACTGAGATTGGCGTCTTTGTGCCAGGCTGCCAGGCTGCCAGCCTAAGAGGCTGGTCCCCTTCTCAAGGAGACTGTTATGACCATGTGGTGTTCGTGCCAACCTCTGGCTGTGGCGGAGAGATAGGGAGCGCACTGAGAAAAAAAAAGAAAATGAAGAAAAACACACTCAGAGGCAGAGGGAGAAATGCGAACACAGTAAACAGACATATAACTGAACAACAATATACACATATTCTCAAAAATGTGCTTGTAATATTGATGTATACATATACATCAGTATATATATATATATATATATATATATATATATATATATATACGTACTCTTTCAGACACACACACACACGGACTCATGGGCAGGCGAGGCTGCCACACTACTATCTACTTAATCTGTGATCAGATAAACTACAATAAAGGCAAGCCTGGCAATAGAGGGCATGGGCTATTGTGAATGATCTGTATGTTGCTCAACTACACACACACACACACACACACACACACACACACACACACACGTACACACAGTAACAAACATGAGGACAGCCATACAAACACGCACATACACACAAAGGCGGCCCCCTCACACTCTTATTTGACTTTGTGTGTGCTTCGCTGGGTTTATTATGACAGGCTGAGCGGCGGGGAGGGAATTAAACTGTTAAGCAGACATCAGAGGCAGTCTAATGTTTAATGCAGGAGCTGGGGCATGTGCTGACTGATAATGAATACAAACAGGCCAACGTCTTATTTGTTGTGCTTTTCATTGGGAACGACTCGGGTGCTTGACATCCACAGCTAATGTACTGTACGGGGCTATTGTTCTAACCCCCCTCTCATCCTTCCTCCATATCTCTCTCTGTCTCACTCTCTTTTTTTCATTTCACTTGTCTTCCTTTATTGTGCTGATTCTTCAAAGCTGTGCTGTCACTGCCATCACACAACAAGCCCGTCTTGGGCTCGATGTGACAGGATAATGTTGTAATTCTCGCGGAATCACAATCTCCATCATGATAATGTGTTGATGGGATGTGGTAATAGTTGTTAAAAGGTCACCCAGTGTGCTGTAATTGGCTCTTTCATACTTCACTACGTTTACTACGACAGAAGGCATGACCTCGCTGGCAGAGACGGTAAATATGCCATCTTGAGAGTGTAATTATACAAGCCAAGCCTTCTTGGATCTCTTTCTCCCGCCTCCTTTGCCCTCTCTTGCCACTCGTTTCCTCACAGTCGCACTTTAGATGTCCAAATGTAACTGTAAGTTGGCATGATAAATGAAGCAAAGCTGCAGTACAATACTGTACGTATGCCATGATTGGCAACTGTACAGTATTGTTAGGAATGGGCAATTGTAAATTGAAGATCTAATTTGAAGAGGCATCTGTAAAAATAAAAATTTATCTGATTTATGATCTCACTGAAATGCTTTTTCCTCTTCATTTCAGTGTAAACAAAGGATGCACTGACTGAAAACAATCTAAACAATATATTACTATAAGCAATAACTTCATAATTGAAAAAACTATAAATGTATACTTAAGCATGTACAAACAGTTTAATCATATTAGAATTCCACTATGACAGCCCAGGGAATAAATAATAAATAACAATCCTACACATTTAGCAGCTTCAGCTCTGCTCTTAATTAGTTCAAACACACAATTAAGTGGAAAATATGATTTATGTTTTTTGGGCATTAGATGTTAAATTGAATCAATACTGTAATTAATACAGAGATACAGTGAGGGACTATACATAAAAGGCGTAATTGCTCTAATCACACAGAGATAATAAACATACGCATAAGAGATGAGGAATCTTTCAGGTAACTTGTATTTAGAAGCGTTTTTGAGGCTCAGTATTTATGTGTAAACATTTAATCATTTAGAGATGTTATTTCTATATTAAAAGTATGTTTGTATTTTATTATTAATATACCTTTTAAACGTGAAAGATTTTCTTTGCCCCACAGCAATTTCAAAAGTGCAGTGCAAAGGGCTGAACTTTTAATTTTCTTTAATTCATGAAAGTGTGTCACCACCTTTTCTTTTAAACTTTTATTGTGTCCCACAAACAATAGGGAATTTTATATCTGATGTGAGATAAAATAAGAAAATAAAGCATTTATTAACAGTTTCATGGGAAAAATTATAACAATGTTCAGCTTGTTCTTGGTCACTGCGATAGTCCCTTATTAGTTCTAAAAGCATTTTAAAATTTCAGCAATGGTGAAAAAAAAGCATACACAAAAGTCTACACATATTCTAGTTGATTTTTTTCAAATAAACTTCTCTCCCCCTGTTCTTGATGTTTCCTTTAAATATTGCACATAAATGTAAAAATGGTCCCATCTAATTAAAAGAGAATTGTGGTCATTTTAAAAAAATCATTATTATATCCAGCTATTAATTACATTAATTTCATTTATTATTACCTTTTAATGCATTTTGCCATAAAGATTAGACCCATTCCTTTTATTTTTTTTACCTCACTCTATATTTCCTTTTCTGAAATTTTACAATAAATGTTGGAAGCTTTTACTTTCACCTTACCTCTAAATAATTGTATGCTTTATATTGCTATTATATATATTGTATTAGGTAAAAACTAATCTTGCAGATGTTGAAAGCGTTATTCATGTAATATAGTACATGGGCTGCATGTAATAGGGGATACAGATCCATAGCACCTCCCTGTGGTGCTGACCATCTTATTGTGTGTGGTGTGAACTGGCTCCACTCTCAATATCTTATCTTACATCTCTTCTACTTATAGTCACTTTTATCTACCTAGTGAGAATTTTCTTTCCATTTTAAGATTACCCTGTTAAATTACAGCAGCATAAAACATTAAAAATGAGTGCTTCTTATAGAACACTTATCATCCAGTCTGACAATATGCTTCATTCAGTTTAGGCGGCTATTGAAAACTGCTGCCATCATTGTAACATTGTTATGGTAACTGCTTGAGTGAAGTCACCAAATCTTATTGTAAGATCTCCTACAATATCATAATAACACTTGGAAGCGGGGGCAGCAGAGTTTGACAATAATATATCTGTGGAAATCTTTCCCCCTCTCTCCAGCTCCTCAGTGAGAGGCACATCAGAGGAGACATTTGCGCTTTATGAAGTGCATTCATTTGGCCATTTGCCATGTTTCCTCACCAGAGGACTGCTATGATGAATGAGAGAAGAGAAGAAGCAGATTTTCTCTCCCACCTCTCGTCTCTCCCCTGTGATTACTAATACAGAGCCCTGCAACCTCCCACACCATATGAAAACTGTAGGCTTGCTCTCATATCCTGGGTAATCCTCAATTTCCCAGAGTCATTAAACTGAGACTAGAATCTCTGATGGCTGGAGATACTTGACATATTATGATTATTATCATATGAATACCTTGTTGTTACCTAGGAAGTAGCGAGGTTGCCTTAAAATCGATGTGGAAGACTGGCATAATAGCCTTTCTAGGTTGTTGCATTTGAGAGTAAAGGCCCCCCCTTTTTTAATATGTATTAGATAATTCGCTGGGAATTCAGACCTCAGCTGTTGCCATGATGGACAAAACAAACACCCAGGAAGAATTTGAGTCAACAACTGAAAAGTTTTAACTTCAGAGACAAACTTTTAAGCAAGTCTGCATTCAGTTTTACAGGAACAATTTAATTTTAGTGTTGTTCAATTTTCCAAACGTCACGGTTTGCTTCACAAACTCGTCCGTGCAACCACCTGGAATTTAAGCCCTTCTTTGTCTGACCATAACTATCCGGAGGTGGATACTCCCTAACAAGCAGAGTCACCATGGGCTTGTGGTATGGAAACACTAAAACTTTCAAATGCATCATTTACGCTACATATAAACTCACATTTCTGATTATAAATGCTACCCTTAGGTGAAAGGGATGAAATTTATTAAGTTGAAATGCTGAATCCAGAGATTTAAAGTCGGCTGCTACTGAGTTGGGGGTTTTACGCTGCTGTGGAGGGCGGACCAGGGAAATTTACGTGGGAGAAAAATGTATGTTCAGCGGATCGGCTCCAAACCAAACATATTATCTTTTGGTATGCCCTCCTCTTCATAGCCTCAATCAGTTGTTCACAGTGTGTAATTCGCTGACATGTTCACCATGCAGAGACTTAGGAGAACATGCTCTCTCTCTCTACCTCTGAGGGGAAGGATACTGAGCTGATACTGTAGCTAACCTGGCACCTCTTCAAAGATTCAACACAGTTTACTCATGGAAGAGGATTTTTTTTTCTAAAGGTAACAAAAAATGTTAGAATCAAAACTGAATTCTGTTTTGTGCTTCACTTCATGCCCACTTGGTGCACAATGTACAGAGTGGAAGGTTTTTAAGACTTAAGGCACTGTCCTCTGCAAGTTAATGACTAAAAATGTCCAGGAGCATTCAAAAAGTGGAAGTGAGCAAGAAAAACAGTGTAGCCCCTGAGGGTTAGATTAGCAGATCTCTGCTCTGTCTTCTGCATGAGTTCTAGTGACAATTTTGGAGGATGGGTCAGATGAAAGACAACAGAAGGAAAGCAGGATCAAAAGCCACATGCTTTCCTGTATCCCTGCTTGTTCTAAGGGGCATACATAGTGCATTGGATTCATATCAAGGTCTTTGTACAGGGAGAGTCGGCCAACATGCAGTGGCCTTATTATTCTTTACTTCAATAACAAACCCACGTCTTCCCCTCTCACCATCAAAGGCACAGCTCTCCAGAAGTGAAAATACACATCATATATGAGTCATTCGTCTTCCTTGAAATTTAAATAACTCCTTTGAACATTGTCTTTGGTAAGCTGTGGCCAAATATGTAATTCCGCATTCACTGCAATGTATAACATTCGTCTCAGACAATTCAGTGGCTACCAGACTCCCCCCGTCATCGGGAACACAGTGTAAGAAATGTGTCTTACTTTTCCTCACACTGTGAAACTACACCACATAACTTTTCATACCTTTCAATCGACTCCCATTCGCAACCCAGTAACGACATTCACTCCCTCGCCCTGAGTGACAATAACTAAGTTGTCCACATCCATTCCACGCAGTTATCCGCCCGTAGCCTATAAAACAGAAATAACGTGGAGGTTTACTCACAGTGAGGGGTTACTCTCAGACCGGACCTGGGCAGCCATTTGAAGTGACAGGGCCGCCCATCATGCGCCTCTAACGGGGTCAGGGGGCCTTATGGGGACTTGATCCAGAGCGAGGCCAAGGGGACCAGGCCTTTAGAGAGGATGGATGGAGCCCTGGTAAGAAGGAAGGACAGGCTGATTACATCATTTTTCAGACCCACCAAAAGGCTCTGTAAGGACCTTTGGGCAGCTGGATTGACAGTTGGCCTCTCTGCTAATATATTTTGGAGTGATTTGTCAAAATGAAGAAATTGTTCTTGCTGACCTATCTCGCTCAGCTGTGAGTGACTCAGTTGGTGAGACTTGACGAGACGAGCGACATGCTTACAGTGGCTCATGTTGAATATATGAGCGCCAAAGTCATAACAAAGCATTCATCATCATGAAAAACTCTAACTTACTTAAAAAAAATCTTTCAAGTCTGAGGAAATGACATTAGGGGAAACATGTCAGGAGCGTAGTTAATCACCTCCTCAGTCTGCGTTGTACTGTAGGTGGCGTTTGCTCCTGCCTGTCGGAGGGAAATGTTTTGTTTTTGTGCGTTTCCTGAATATCTACAAATATTCCCTGAAGGCACGCTGCAGTGTGATGTTGCGCCACCTGTTTTCAAGGCGCAGTCGTTCCCCGGGGCCCCTCAACAAATCATCTTCCTTGTTTCTCCTGCGGGGAAAGAGACACCGTCACTCCTGGGTTTTGGGTGTCATATCATCCTGAAAGATGCTAGAGCAAATTCGACATTTCCGTCTGTCCCAACAGGTAAAGTGAGAATCAAAAAAGCAAGTGATTGTGAAATTAGAGGAAGTTGGAAATTCTAAGCGGGAGTTTTCCTTTTATAAAAATACATCAGGATAAAGAGTGGCAACTCTCTTTTATAGATAACTAGATTTTGTTTTCCTTTTACAAACTCTTAAGTGTTTAACAGAGGGGATATTTTCTTCACTTACTTCACCCTTGTTTTCCTTGTTTTTAACGCATGAAACGGCATCACCACACCCTCAGCTTAGTCCTGTATCTTTGTCTCAGCAGTGCAGACATAATGACTGACCTGGATTCATACTACTGTTTTCAATCACCATCTCTTTCCAAGGTTATTGGCCAAAATCCAAAGGTTGTTCTGGGATTCCACTTTATCAGAGACAGAGCCAAAGCAGCATGCGGAGTTAATAATAATTTGGTCTGTGTTTTACAGCTGTTACACAATGGACACTGTGTAAACCTCTTACGACACCGGGGCCTTGGAGCTTCCCGTTTTAGAACTAAATCCATCTCTTTAAGACAGTCAATGACAGACAAATAACAGAAAGATATTACTGTATTAAGCAAAGAAAAGAACAAGACAATGTAAGTGGTGATTATTTATATTAAACAATGTGTAGCTGTATTTAGGAGGCAGTGACTGTGAAGAAATGTTCCCTTAATAGCACCAGTGTGAAACTTTCTATAGGTTTTCATTAGTCTTCTGCGGTGTGAGAAAGCGGAGTTAGGACGGCAGCAAGTAGGTGCTGCCACACCAAACATCTGCTTTCTCCATTACGAGCCGAGCTAGAGAGCACATTAAAAGCTACAGGTAAGCTGGTATGGTAAAGGCAATCCGCAGCAAAGCCAGTATTGTTGTAAGCTTGCACATTCAATATAGATTAAGCCAGTGTTATGATTACTGGGTTCATTCAGGCAGCAAACATTGTTAAAAATTTAAATTCTTTCAAGTTTTGCGCATTTTCCAGCATGAAATAAAAGAAAATTACTTATTTACTGTCTGACTTGGAATACTTCTAATGATGGAACTGACATCTGTCAACAATGCCATTTTTTTTCTTAGGAATAATGAATATATTTACAATGTAATTCGGAACTCCAGTTGCCTCTAGACAGTTGAGCTTCCACTTCATGCACCTCTGTATTCGATTCAAAGCAGAACCTCACCAAAGGAAAATCTTCTATTATCCAGCCTAACACTGCAGCCTGAGGAGAAACACTGGGTAAAACAGTGACTTAATATTTCATATTGGTTAGATTATTCATCCACACAAAGACATTTCCCTTTTTTCCTCCCTCACATTGCAAAGTCCTCATTAAAAATGGGACACTGCACATTGAAACTTTTTAAAAATTCAAATATTTTCTTTCAATCTTTAAAGAGCTTATATCTAATGAACTAAGATTTAATTTGGCATGGCTTAACATCCATTTGCACTGTTCATAATTAGGAATGCAGACCTCGGTATTAAAATGAAGGGGCAAAGCCCTCAGTAAGTTCCCAAGTGAAACAAGAATTGGTTCCACTTTAAGTATTAATTGATTGGCTTTGCAGTATCCCTTACAGGAGTAGAGTACACAGACACACACATCCATTCCACCCACCCACACAAACACACACCCACACAAACACACACACACACACACACACACACACACACACACACACACACACACACACACACACACACACACACACACACACAATTTACAGAGCACTCATTTCTCATCAATCTGGTGCTGCTTCATTTGCCTGTCTTTCAGTCCCCCAGAGAGGGACAACCTATCTGCTAGCAGAGCTTAGCATTTGATCATGAGTGTCAATATCAAACTGCAAAGCAGGATTACACACTGCTGTCGTCAATAGGCGTAATGGTTTTACATGTGTTAAGGTTAACTCAGCCATTTAATGTGCATAGTACCTTAGAGATAATCACTCAAAAAGGACTTAAAAATGTCACACAAACCTCAACAGACCTGGGCTTCTGCAATGATCACACACTATACTCAGAGGGTCTTGTTGCATTTTTCTCTTTTCTAAGATTTGACAGCTTATGACTATGGAGTAGACAATTTCTACTGTATGAAACTAGTCTTCAAGGTATTTGATTCAAATTTCTTACAAGGAATGTCTTCTGTGATGTATAATCAGACTGTCTGCAGCGTCACCAGAGATACTATTATTGATCATAGGCCGACCTAATATAAATTCTGTTAACTGTTTATTAAGGAAGAGCTTTAGTCCTGCACAAAGAGTATTCATTGTTGATCATTTTATTTCACTGTGGACTATACTTCTGATGACTTTAGAAACATAAAGTCATTTTTATTCTTACTTTTACTCTTTACTGTTCAAAATTTAACAAAATGTCTGCCTTCACTTTCATGATTCTTTTTATATGTGTCTGTGTGTGAGTGTGTGAGCGTTATGTGTGTCCATGTGTAGCCATGCGCAGGAGTCTCTTATATTTATTTTTCACAAAACATAACACTCTCTCACTGTAAACCTCTGCCGGTGCAAGTGACAGCTAAAAAATCCCCCACAATGCTGTGAATTAGGAACCGGTCTATTAGACACATGATCACATGATGTGGGATTAGTGGACTGGAGTCTTCAAAGCTGCTATTACAACTCCTGAGATGTGATACAGGCTCCCCCACTGCTCTCTGCAGGGGCGTGTGGCTCTTCCTCAGAGAATTACCTGACACCGTCGTGTCTGCGCTCTGGGAGACAAGTGCTGTGGCTCAGAGTGGAACAGCCAACATCAGTCGGAAATGCTCCCTCCATGCTGCGCTGAGCCAACAAACCCTGCATTTAATCCCATGTGCGAGCAGCCATGATGGCTACATGAGTTGACATCAGAGAAAAGGAGTTAGGGTGCTAAGGCTGGAATGATGGGTGATAAAGTGGATTACAGATGGCGAATTGCCATCATGCTTGAATAGTAAGTCAGACTCAAAATGTTAATAATAGTGATTCAGTATTTGGTGATCACCCTCATATAATCTGGAGATAGTGTCATGCTGTTAGAATTAGGGGTGGAGATATTTCACAGTTCATTAGACAAAAAGTTTATTTGTACAATAATGTCTAAACTGTAACATTACCTTTACTCTGGGGAGGTAAATTTCATACGTGGTTAAAAAAATAATGACATTTTAATCAATCTAAAGTAATAACAAAATACAGATAACAAATCCAGCTAAATTATTTGTAGGGGAGAGATTTTATGATTGCTCTGTGTGCAAGAGTTTTATCTTGAACACAGTTATAGTGTTCTTATCATTGTATATACTATATCACAACAAAGAACAAAAATGGAAGAAATAAAAGAGAAAAAAAACACAATTTGGAGAAGAAAAAAAAGTGGTTGCATTCTGAACTTCAAGTTACCTTTTCTAAAGCTGAACACTGGGAATTTGGACCTCCCAGCGCAAACATTAACGGGCTGAAATGCAGCTCTGGATGTAACAAAGGAAACAATACCAGGGAAGAGAGCCAAGAAGGCAGAGCTGGCACGCCTGTTCCTGGGACCATGGGAATTTGGCTCCCAGAAATAATGGGGTTGAACAGGGCCCAGCACCACTGCTACTGTAGCTGGGAAAATGGTGCACTGCAAGCCAGGCTCCATCCAGGGAGACTTAAAACAGAAGAGGGAGGGGAAAAAATAAATGAAATATACTGTATGGGTTGCACCTCACAGTGTGAAGTGAGATGAGTAAAATAATGGAGGAAGGGGAAGCCTGTCTTATGTTTGTCCCGAGCAAGTGATTGTAAATCAAAAACACTGCCCAGCTTAGGGGCTGGATGTGAGCTAACATAATACACTGTATGGACAAACTGCTACCTGGGCAGAAAAGGAATAGAAAATAAAATAATAATAAAGTGCAGATCATAAAGGGTCTTTCATGTGAGCCTTACTCTGTGTGGCCAAAAGTTGAGGTAAACTATAATGCTATATATACATATGTATAATACTGGTAGTGTTAATTCTACCAGCCCCTATCCAGCCTAATTAGGACAATAAAAGGTTATGGGCTAATGTATGACTGCCATGCCAAAGCTAATGAATGCCTGGTATACCTTGTTTCCTCCCAAGCGTCCTTGGACTGTCATCTCCAACCTTTTGATGTTGTATCTGATTATCCAGGCAGCGATTAATCATGATTAAGTAAGCACCAAGTCTCTGAGAGAGAAAGCAAAAGCATAGAGGGTGGGTGGACAGCAGGAAAGTTGCCCAGGTTCAGGCCTTAATTCTGGGCAGCACAGTCTCTTGCTTCTGCCAAGTGGACACTGGTAATGAGACAGCAAAGTAAAAATCATGGTGTTTTTTTAAGTGTTGTTAAAGGAAAGATTCATTATCCAAGGCAGGCTTTATCCAAGCCATAGTTGAGGCTTCCAAAGAAACGCCTCTTGCCTTCTGTGGTTACCATCAACTTGGACACGAGTACACATTTTCACGTGCCCAGTGCTATTTGACAGCCATTTTTGTATGTTTTGTTGATCCACAGACATTTCAATATACCTCTCCGCTCTCCGCTTTTCCTCCTCTCCAAAAACATTTTCCTGCTTTGATATCAGTTGATGGAATATAAATGGGTTGGAGCAGACCTAAGGTAACCACCTATTGGCCTTCATGCATTTCTAATGTAACCTGTTCTGCCCATGCTCACAGAGAAGGCCTGGCTTCATTACTCCAAGGTGCTGAGTCTTTTGCCAGAACCCTGCCTTTTCAGCGAATAGATCACCCTTGTGACCAGGGTCTCTGATACTGTATGCACCACCTGAAAGCTGTAGCTGTTTGCCCAGGTGCCAAAATAATCAAGTTCAGCTCGCATGGCAGGTTATGAAAGAATATTAACTGTGGGAATAACCCGGCTTGACATGCGTCGCCCGCATGTATGATCAAACAAGAGCCCTCTCAGAAAAGGAGTTTTCCAGGTAGGCCTACTGGCAGGAAAGTCTGGGCCTGTGATGACACCAACTCAATCATTGTTACTTTGAAGTCAGAGGGGTCAGTGTTGTAATAGGTACAATGATTCTCTCTTTGTGCTTTCCGACCTTTTTCTGTTAATGCATTTAACATTCTGCGTCTCTAATGGATTTCCCAGCAAAGAGGGAGACTGGAAGCTGTTGTTGAAACACGTTTAATGACGTACCGAAGGATGCGGAGCAGAGGTCCACATTATTGCCACTATCAATAATACAACTGTTTAAGTGGTCCACTTGGAGTATAGGCAAATAATACTTCCCTTTCTACCACCCTACTGCCTCTCACTGTGAAAAGTATTTTCTCCAACGAGGTCCGATGTGAAGGAATTTGTATTGAGTGCTCATTCTGAAAACCGCACTACTGTGTCATGGTTTTCCTGTCAGATTTTGTTTCAGTTAAACAGACCTAACATTTGATTTTACTTAGAGAGGATTTAAGATTTCCACCTTCATGTTTTTCTTCACTGCTTTTCATCAATCTTTCTGTTTTCCTCCCTAAAACCAGTATTTCAAGCTTAAATTATGGCAAATGATGTGTGTTCGGGGTGTTATGAAGGAAAACAAAATAACCCCTGATGACTGTAGTGTAACTAAACATCTCCCTCACGGCCTAATGTTTAATGGAAAGCTTCCCGACCGCAAAGGCATAAATCAGCGACACTCTCCTGTTTGTTTCATTATAGAAATGTTAAATCATATTTTAGAGCCAGTATGGAAACATGGAAAAATAAAGAAGCATGCAGTTATGTATCTTGTGCCCATCAAACACAGAGAGAAATCTAGGAGATCACCATATAATTGGTTAGAGTGTGTGTACACATGTCTCCCTCCAGTTCAACACAGGCTTTGAAATGTGGATTCAAAGCTAGCGGACTTCCCTGAATCACTGAAAACCCCCAGGACATGGTTTGGCCTTTGCGGAGGTGGAAGCCAAATATGAGTCTGAGAAGATGAAGCACCCTGGCCTATCGTCTGTTCCTGGTAGGTGTTCACTCCCGATAAATATTTCATTTTGGTACAAAACAAATAACTTGACATAATTCCTCCCCCTCTCTTCTGAATAGAATGACAGAGTGGCTGATTTACGCATGGCGAGAGGTGTAAAAACCATGGAGGCATGCCGCTTTTCTCTATCCACCATCTAATGGATGCAACCCAATGGGCTAACAACTGTTTGCCTTTTTTCCAGACAACTGTGAAGTGAGGACACACTTGGATTCATCTGAATTGCTGACTGTGATTTGTGAAGGGCTGTCTGACACCACCAACAGTTGGCTAACTGCAGTATGTTGCCCTGAATATATCTGAGAATAGAGCTACTATGAAAATTGTCCAAAAAACTTTTAGATTTTAACCACAGAAATGATAAAAGTGTTAATTACCCCTGCAGAGGCCTTTCAGTGTGCGCCTTCAAGAGGATGCAGAGGCTAAATACTTTGACCCTAGCCAAAGTTACATTTGAGACATGAAAGGACAAGCGAATTAAACTTTAAATCCACAGTGAAAGTGCATTAACCACTTAACTATTTTCCTCATTTCTTTCTTCATGAATGCTTGAGGCTGTCTCTGCTTTGTTGCATTTGTCAATCACTGTAATTTGGGCTCCATTTCCAAAAATAATTATCAGGTGAGTGGCAGCCCTTTGCCTGGAGTGCCAACTTGGAAGCGACGTGCCCAAGAGTATTAATTATGCCGCTCAAAATATGAAGTCTTTTAATAGAGAGGCTGACGTGACATCATTGTTTAGAGTCTTTCTTCCCCTACAAACATGACAATCACGGCTGTCCCTCTGGTCATCAGCAAAGATGAGGAGGAATTGTCAGAGGAAGTTATTAACAAGCTGTGTACCATGTGATAAAGTCAGTCAGACTCTCACTGGTACCATGTCTGTTGATTCGCATAGAGGAGAAGAGGAGAGCGCATGAGGAGTAAGTCAACAACTTCAATACAGCTGTGAGAGATATAGAGCGAGGTGGAAATATGCAGAGCAACAACTGAGGGGGAGGTATTATGTGCAAAAAGCCTCAAATCTTTCAAATCCATGTACTAAAATTATTGCTGAATGCAACTGTTGAGGCTGTACTCGGAGGACCATCCAGTTTCATACAGTCGCCAGCTTAAATCTCTCTCCCTCTCTCTCGCTCTCTCTCATTCTGCCAATCAAGTGCTCACAAACAGTGCTGCACTGTAGTTGTGGTTCACATTCAGCAGTTGCTTCTGTGAAACCCTAAGAGGGAGAGACAGCTTCCAGGTCTCATTAGCATCCAGTAGCGGCTAATGCTGCCTCCCTATTACTGTCTGAGGAGCTGAAATTCAGTTGGAGATGAGCACAGCCCAGGGGGCTTAGGGTTGCCAGTTTAATTAGTGCCTGATAATTTCAATAATGAGTGACAATTCATTGGGGCTTTTTAGGTTGGCCCACTGTTTGAGTGCAAATCGATAATCCTCTGTTTCTTCCCCCACTCTCACAAGCAGATAAAGGGCGAGCGTGGGGGTGTGTGTATGTATGTGTATGTGTGTGTGTGTGTGTGTGTGTGTGTGTGTGTGTGTGTGTGTGTGTGTGTGTGTATGTGGGAGGGGAGGTTCTCTCTCTTTGCAGGAATTAAATGAAAAGAATCAACTTAGAGAATGTCCCTTTGAAACCAAGAAAAGGAAGCCTATGTGATTTTATTTGCTGTTATTGGATGAGCAGGTGGGTCTTTAGTTGCTGTCGTGGGGTCCAGAGTAAAAACAATTTGCCTGGAGTGATATGGGGTAAGTGAGTGGAGGGTGAGAGGTTTGCACTTGTTGTTTTCTACTCATCCAAATGTTGCCCTTGTGTTAAAATCAAAGCAGAAAAATACTCTCATCTGTGAGGAGGTGGACAGGATGAATTTATTGAGGTAATCTGGGACTATCAGCCTTTAGAACAAAATATCTGTGAGAGAAAGGAAACTATATTCTACTTAACTTTTCAATGTGCACACCTGTTTAACATACAGTATGCCGGTATAATGAAATGATGAGGATAATTCATTCAATTGCCCCTAGGCTCAAAAAACATGTTTACCTTGGTTACTTGAGAAAGGCGTTTGAAACCTCTGTAATTCAGTGACAGGCAACACAATCCTGTTGATGCATTGCCAGAAATCCTCTGTTTTGTTCTGGAAGCTGTTTCACAGCTCTGCGTGCAGAAGAATAGGTGAGGTGAGTAAGGTTTGAACAGACACTTTTCATATTCACAGTAATAATTATGTGAGATGGCACGCTGTTTTACAGTGTTATTGAAAATGAAGAATCAATTTTAGGTGTTGCAGATAGTGCATTAAAATACCAATTAAACGCATAACACCCAACCTGTACCTGACACTTGAATCATAATGATTGTGGAAACAGGAAGTAGGAGTACATTATTCCGTAATACACTTCTTTCTTGAAAAACGTCTGATCTAAGCAAAAACAAATTATCACTAAAAATTCAGTGAAAAAAATGGAGGTTGACAAAACACACAGAAGCAGCAGATTGGCATTGCCTGCCAACATGGGGTGATGTGCTCTCAACCTGTGCAGCAATGATAATGGTATAGCTTTATTGCCCTTTGCGACGTGTCTGCATTTGACACGGTATATGTTCCACAATATCCTGATACAATACTGAGTCAGCACACCAGCTGCCTCTATATTCAGACCTCACCATACAGCGGTGAAGTGAAAGTGCAGCGAGAGCACGCAGCATTTCCTCAGTCAGTTAGCCTGACATATTGTGAAGGACAGTAGCCTAATTATTCCCTGGCAGTGGCACAGACCTGCCAGTCCCTTCAGATTGAGCTGAACCACCGAGGCTGGAGTTTGATTCCTGAGTGCCTGCTATGTTTTGAGTCGGATAGGATCATGTCCACCGGAGATTTAATTTGGACGTTCAGTGGTGTGAACCTGACCCTTATTACTTAGCCCCCTCATCACATGACCTGTAGTCTTCCTCTATTACACGCTCAAGAAAAACAGCGATCATCACGTTAATACAGAGAACATCAAGAGACTATTGATTGTGGTTACTTGACGAATATTCCCTCCATGACATGCGGTTCAGTGCCCCCTTCGTTCTCATCTGTGGCAGTCTTTTTAAATATTCATGACAAGGTTGCCTTATGGTTCTACAGCTGAATTTCTAATTGGGCCGTCAAAAGAGATACAACATGCCCTTAAGCAGGACCGTAACAGCGGTCAGCTCAAACAGAAATTGTGTGATTCAGCCACAGGGCTAATTAGCAATTAGCATTCACTGTTTACAAGGGTTTTTACCTGTGGGCCAGGGGATGGCTGAATTGAGCTTAAATCACTCCATCCTGCCTTTGAAGCTTCAAGAGCCGCCTGTCCATATCATAATGACTGGGAGGAGAGAGGGAAGCACTTCTACTGTATAACAACATAATCATCAATTAAAGCAGGGAAATGGCAAGAAGTGGGGATTTTAGCTCATTAAAAAAAAGCCCAGAAGAAAAAGTATCACTGGATTTATATATATTTTCACTCTGTCTCTCCTCTGTCAATGTCTGCCATCTTTAGAATTCAAATGATTTTGTCTTTCAAGATGAGTGGAAATACTGAAATGTAATTCACAGACTCGGAAGCAGACATTCCTAACAAGGGTTAAAATATGAATGACATTTGCTCCAAGAAGAGGCTGGGTGGAAATGGGATTGCAACTGATTTAGTCCGTCTTATTAGTTTCCCCTATCTCTAAATTATGCTTAATGTATTTTTTACAGCCATTATAACTAAAATGAATGTCACCGAATAGCAACCAGATTCCTCTTTTAAAACAGACATATATATAGCAGTATATCTGTAATGTGCCTGCATGCATTTTGTAGGTGTATCCAGTTTAAATTACCTCTGTGTACAGCACAGTAGGAGTCAAGGCTACCTTGTCATGTAAGAAAATATAAAATATCTATAACAAACCCCACGATGTGATGCTACAGTTTAGTTGCTAACAAGCTGTTAATTCCATATTTTATCTATTGCCCCCTTAAACAATAACAATGAGCATTTATTCAGTCTAATATGTCACTTTTATTTGATATTTGGGGATACCCGGTGGCTAACCTGGACCTGTGTAATGTATCATCCACTACAAGGACATACAGTAGCTCATGTCTTCAACAGCTTTCCAGACATTAAAAGGAATATCAGATTCCCCCAACTTCTTTGAGGATGTACTGCCTTTGAGAGAGGACTTCTTTTGAGCATATCCAAACGTTTTCATCTCTCTCTCATTTTTTTAAATATATTTTTTGCCACAAAGTAGGGGACTCAACACAAACTAATTTACGGTGTTAAAACTGCTAGAGTGAATTTCCTGCCTAACAAAGTACAAAGATGGCTGATAAAGGGCTTATTAGAGACCCATCATTACTCTCACTTTGGGTTGAAAACGTTGACTGAGAAGCACCATTATGTCCGGAATTTTTCGCTGATGTGGCTACAAGCTGAGGTGATGCTGAGGCTTTCCCCTACTGTCTGAGGGTTAGCTGAGCGGACCTGTCAGTGATGATATCCAGACAGCAGGAGCAGTGCAAACTCAGGGATATGAGTCAACAGTAATTAGAATCTATCTGAAGAGGTGGGAAAACACACACACACATACACACACACTCTGCATATCATGATGGACTCGTGTTCAAACATTGCATACGTGCTGCTTGAGAAGCAAAATATGTGTTTACATTAAAAAACGGCAAATATTTCACATATGCGGAAAATTTAATACATACACATGCACACACACACACACACACACACACAGCCAGGAAAACTCATCAAAGACACCTCCTTTAGTATGGAGATTCTGACTGTATACTCCCCTTTTCCTTAATTGCTCATTAATGAGATGGAAATATATTTCTGCCACAAAGTTTGAAAAAGCAGCACTCATTGAAAAAGCCATAAATCTAAACATTTGAAAAGGATATAGTAACGGGAGCCTCCCATTCTTGTTCTCTGAAAAATTAATGCAGCGCATGTTATATTTATTACAAGGCCAACTGTCATTCATTTTACCCGAACTAACAGAAATTAAAAGTGACAGCAACCTCATCAAGAATGAATGCCATTGTATTCTACACGGAGCAGGAAAAGACAGGGGGAAAAAAAATCAGATAATAAAACACAGGCTTCCACAGTGCATCTGTAACAGGGAAAACCAAAGCTCAGAGAAATGTTGTGAATGAAGGAATGAGGGCAAAAGAAATCATATTATACAGAGCTAAATACAGCTTTATAACTTTTATTTCATTGAAATTTGAACAATTAAGAATCTGACAAAAAAATCCACAAAGTAACCATGATAACTGACAATAACAAAATGAACAACTGACTTATGTGACTTATATATAAATATATTTTGCATGGCTGCTTTAGATGTATTTTCAAATATTTTTCAAGATGTGTATAATTGCTGGCTTCACTCATTAAAAGAGTGGGATTCTGATCTGAGTATGCTGCAGCTAAATGGTCAGGTTCCCATGTGAGGGAAATAAATGAAATATTAGTTTATTACATATTTAAATCTCTCTCCCCAGGCTGTCTTCCACTCTTTTTTTCTCCCTGGGTTGGTTTGCATTATAATGTTCACCAAACAGTTTTCCCAACTAATGGTTTGCAACAACGTGGTCCTGCTTTCCCCCTCCACTTTTGGTCTAGATTTTCATAACAAATTACTGTGGTACGCTGAGGGAAGGGAGAAGGCTCCAACTTCCTGAGGAGGCAAAAGGGAAAAATTTATCTTTTAGCGGTACAAAGTTGAGCATTACCAGTGGAACGTTTTCACAGTGTGTGTCCGTTAAACATTGAGTAGACAGTCAACTGCAGATAATAAGTCAACGTTGTCAGGAAGATGACAGGAACATTTGGAAATAGAAAATCCATATTGCATGCTGCTTCTTGGGAAACGCTTTTTCACCAAAGTGTGCAGGATTCCAAAGTACTTTTCTCTGACAAACAATGGTTTTATTAGACTTATTTGCATATTAGGGGCCAAGGTCACGTTTAAAATTCCCGACTGCTTTGTAAGTTCATAATCTTAGTCCTATCCATCAAAATGCTGATGTATCAAAACAAACAGAGGGCTGAGAGCAGAGATACTGCATGGGATGGGCCTTTTGAATAATCGTTAAGGGCAGCCCCCTCGCTCTCCCTATCTCAGGTGTGTGATTAAAATCAATTAAATCACTCCTCTAGTGTCAACCGCCCCAAATCTCCTGACAAATGAAATGGTGCTTTAGGAAGACGAGGATGTTCCTGGTCCTGTCGTGGCTCGGCTCATATTCACAAATGAGATTAAGATTGGGCTGCTGAGGGATTTCAAAGGCCTGTTTTCCATAAGAGCATGAAACAGCCTGTGAAGCCCGTGTAGGCTACATTAAGTAGACTTGAAAGTGTCTGGAGCAGAGATCAGCTCCCAGCCCACAGTGAGAGTAACTAGCTGGAAAAAAAAGAGGAGAGATTATTTACCTGCATATACACTGTAAGACTTTTATGGAGGGAAGTTGGATGTGTATCACAGCAGGAAAATAATCCAATATTCCATAAATTCTTAAAAGCCCTCAATCTATTTATGACACAGTATTATGATTTGTCTGATGCATCCATTAATGAGTTTTTCATCTAATATTAATATGTATTAAATCATGTGTTTTGAGTCAATACAGTATTCACCACAGCACTGCCTTTTCTGTGTGTCTTCAAACAAATTAAGCCATTTACAGAGCATCAATATGGAATCATTAAATGCCCTTTGTGTATTGTTCTCTATGGTCTATGGACCACCCCACTTTTCCTCTTTCTCGTTTACACACACACACACACACACACACACACACACACGCACGCTTGCTTGGCTCGTGCATCAGATGTGAGCGGAGGTTTGAGCCCTCCGCAGGCTTCTTTATGACTACAGTCTGTGAGATCTGCTGATCCCATCTCCAGTGGGCCTCTGTAACCCCCCTTTGTAACATTAGGCAAAAGCGCTAAATCAAAGTGTGGAGTCAGCCCAGTGTGTGTGTTTAACATCCCCCTGCTCTTGTCACCAATGACCAGGGGCGGGCCGCCACGTGTCCTTGCCCTATCCCCCGGTGTCCTATCACTCCTTTATCTGTCCACAAGGCATGGCCGCTCTCCCAAAGACAACCACACATGCATGCTCAAGAAGGGCCTTTTTTTATTCCTCTCAACACCCACAGAGAAAATCAGACGTCCCAAATTGTTCCCCTACAGCGGTTGTTTTATTCATGGTCACATTTGATATCCCCCCCCCCCCCACACACACACACACACACACTTTCATAC
>NC_060164.1:17494242-17509854 GCF_021292245.1 Micropterus dolomieu
CCCCCTCCCCCCCCCCCCCCCTCCCCCCCACACACACACTTTCATACTTAAATGTCTATCTATAACAATGATCATTATTTAAATCAAGCGGGTAGAATTTTTAAAAATCCAGTTTTGCATAAAGAAAACAGCGGAAACGCTTTATGTTGAATCTCAAAATTTAGCAAAAACACAAACTCACACTTTAAATATGCTGCAGAAATGTTTTCGAAACTGCAGCAAACTTATGTAGGACACTGACCTGTATTTCATTTTGAAGAGCAAAAGAAAAAAATATACTTTTTTAACTCTGAGGTTCTTGTGGGAAAACAATAACAGACAGTATGTTTATTTGCGATGAAGCTACACAGCACAAAGAAAGAGCAACCATACCAAGGGATTTTCCTGACTCTTGAGAAGGGTACAACCAATATTCCCAAACCCATGCCAGGACTTGTGATTCCGCTGTATACTTTTTCCCTCTCCGTTATGAAGGATGATCAAATCAAGCATGGAAGTGTGTTTCATCAGTCCGTTGGAGGGTAAAGAGAGACTTTCAAAATAATCCCTTAAGTAGATAAGGCTTTTTTATGTATTGCTTTTTATTGTAAGATGCTGCATGTTTCAAGATAGCAGAGGAAATGACAATTATGTAGAGATACTATCTTCATGAATGGCAGGACCTTTTTCTGGAACCTTGCACAAGACTGTATCGCATGTCCACACATCTGATCTAACTGTGTTATTATTCAGTCACTTGGCAGGTCATATTTTGTCAAATGAAATGCTGAATTGCTTCATACTCGGCGCGGAAGCTGAAGTGATACATGTAAGTAGAATTAAATTACTCTATAGCATATTACAGCCTCGGTGGGATTGTGGCTGTTCCTCTATTTTTAATAAGTGCTTATTTCCCAGGGGGCCTTGTTGGGCACTTTGGGTCAACAGTGTCCAAGAGGGCAAGGCTTGTTCACCACATTCTAGAGCCCTTTAATTGCTTGAGGTTATGTGTGCTATTATCTTCCTTTTTCTCTTTCATTATGAAGGTGCAGAGGTTCGGATTGACCCATCCTCTCAATTTTGAAAGCACTCGCCACGTTTAGCGCACTTCAATTAAGTGTGCAGAGGAGTGCTGTGATGAGATGTATTTAATTAATTATTCCAGTTCTGTTTTGGCCCCTGCATATTTTCTTTTAAAATCTTTCCTTGGGTGTCCCGGGTCCGCTCTTATTTATTCTGTTGTGATAATGTTACAACTGTAACAGCAATATTTTCGGTACTCCCAGGAGTGTTTGGTCTGACTCAAACATAATAACCCACGGCAGTGTCTGTCTGACTCTCAGCCATTCTCATTCCTGCTTGCAGCTGATGCCGTAACCCCGGCCCCTTCCCTGCAGGCTGTGCTGACGGCTGGCTCAGAGCAGCCACACACACACGTGCGCGCACACACACACACACACACACACACACACACACACACACACACACACACACACACACACACACACAGAAAAAGACCTGTGGACCCCCATTTGCATGGACACAAATGTTCACAAGCATACATATGCAAATACACACATGTACACATGCCAATGTAAGCACTAACACACGAACATGCACACGTCTCTGTTGGGTCTTTTATTCCACTCTACTCTCATTTTACTTGATTCCCTTTCTCTGTTTCTAAGCTGTTTGAAATTAAAGAACTGCACTATGGCACACTGTAGGAGCTTTAAATGGGGATTAGTGGAAACAACAAAAAGTTGTTGCAAAATGTTCACCATTGCAAAGTTCAATGGTTGAAAATGTTTTGGCGCCCGTTTAACTCCACAGTGTAGCACTTGCGGGCAAACATTGTTCCCAAGTAAAGTATTTCACAGTACAGAGCAGTGGCTTCATAGGGGGATTTGATCACTTTTACCTGTAATGCTGACAAGTCTTCCCTTCAGTTCAAAAGGAGGGAAAGCGGACGACTGATCAATATAAACGCAGGTGTTTGGAGAGAAGCTGTGGATTGATCAGTAATAGTCCCTCAACCCGGAAAAAAAAGAACAAATCACAGAAAAGAAAGTGAAAAGTTAAGTAGGACACTGTCAGGGATTCCCTGGGTGCGAGTCTTGGAAAAACTGCACAGCACAAATGAAAAAGAACAGAGGAGAGCTGGTTGGGGAATTCAAAAAAGAATAATTAAAAACTCAAATCGGGTTTTTAACTGTGAGAAAAAGAGAGAGAGAGGGAGCGAGAGAGTGGGTTTTTTAAATCCACCAACAAGAATACTCTTGGATGATAACTGCTTCAGCCGTAGGCTATTAAAATATTAACCACCGCTGTCCGAGCTGGGACTTTCCAAGCGGTACTGAGCAGTATCCTCCCCGGATACTGGGCCTGAGAGAAAGGCTCTGCTCCCGTTCGCTGCCCTGTGGGAGGCTCTGGCTTGCATGAGGAAGTGTTTTAATGTTTCTCAGATGCCTGGCTGACTGAGAGAGCTTTGACAAGGCAACTATCCTGGGTGTGATTTAAAGGTGTGCACAGAGGGAACCAGGTACTGGAGCTGAGGGCCTGTTAAGCTACCGGGTGCCTTTCTAGAGGAAAAGGAGCTAACTTTTTTTTTTATTCCCCTGTTGCTGAGCAGAACTTGGTCCCTTAAGTTTGAATCGTTATTATAATATGAAACAAAAACTATAATGTTGCTTCTACCTGATACTGTTCACTTAACACTTGAAAATATACAGTGAATACATTTACATTACATATATCCTGTTGGAAAAGAGAGATAACGGTATGTGAAAGACTGCAAAATGTTCAGAAAATGAAAAGCAACCAGAGTGTTGATATCTGAATTATCGTGATTTGCATGTGTGTAGAGTTTGTCATTTAGTTCAATGACTAATGCTTCCAATAGCCTGCAATTGCCTGGAGCTTATTACACTCATAATGTATAAGCAGATACTTAGTGAGTGTATATCTAAATCATTTAGTGGGACTTCGTTTAGGGGAACACATGGCAAGGAGCACACTCTCATCTCAAACAGTGCGATTGTAGAGGTTTTATTGACTCTAACAGATAACAGCAATTATTTCTCTGAGTGTGCTTTCTGGTCTCTGCCAAATGTGAGCTGGCAGATTATTAAAAAGACAAGTGGTCTCTTTGATACCGAGACAAAATACAAGAGTGTATTTTTAGCAACCATAAAGGGGTGCCAGATTTGTTCAGGTGAAATTTCTGCACAGAAAATAATGTACGTTCATGCACTGCCGTTAGCCAGAAAGGTACGGATTAAGATACAGTGGTACACTGAAAAGCTGTTGAATATTCAGAGTGGCAGGTTCTTTGAATGTTTCATGAGATTACAGAATCATGGCATGTATCATGGCATTGACTGAAATTGTTAAAGTAGCCTGAAGTTCATCGAAAGGGTAAGGTCTCTAATCTTTAATTCCCCAAACTGTACAGTAGTAGTCTCTGTCTATCTCAGTCAAGTCCTGCTGTTCTGTCTCTGGCTTCACGTTTCTGACAGCCACACATTCTTACCCTCGACCCAGCTCCCACTCCAGGTTCATCCTCTCTAGTTCTTCTTGTCCCAGTTCTCCCCGCTTCCCCCAGTCAGTCCTGCTTTGTCTCCTCTGTTGTCTCATGTCCCCTTTTCCCCCTTTTCCCGGTAATGTCCCATCTCTCCCTGGAATCAGAAGCCTGGCTGGCTGGCAGGCAGATGGGATAGATGAGGATGGCAGGGATTGGCTAATCCCTAATCTGCTGTCTCTTTGCCACTCTGGACCACAGAGGAGAGAGGGAAGCAGGAGAAAGAGGGAGAAAGAGAGGGAGAGGGTGATGGAGCCAGCTAGATGGAGCCAGCTGTCAGATGGAGAGTCTTTCATGGTCCTGCGCACACAACAGCTGCACAGGGCCCGCCTGCACGGCTCTGCATTATTAAGCATCTTTTTAGTTGGTTCCAGATGCAGACCTAGCTGTGTTTACCCAGGCTTCGTGCTTTCTTGCACCCCCACCCCACTCTGCACTTCCTACTTCACCATCCCGTCATTTCCCTGTTTCCTTGTTGCTTAGCGGCTTGATGTGGTCAAAATCATTTGACTTCCCTCATGTGTCTTTGCTTAAAGTATAATGTAATGTTCAAGCACATGACCTCCGCACCCAGAGGTAGCATTAGAACCTTAATAGTTTAGCCTCTTTAAGTATTTCCAGTCAGGAGACAAGTATCATTTTAACATTTGGGGACATTTTTAGGCTTAATACCTTTTTGGAAGCAATGAAAGTTAAGCTGTGGAGTAGCTAACACTCAACAAACTGTTACAATGATATCTACTGACATCAGATGAAAAGAAATCTTTTCCTGTAGAACAGATATGGTAATGGCAGAGAAGAAAAATGTAATTACAACATAATTAAATGGTTTCATCACTGTAATTACATGCCATTTAATGTGCTGCTGTCATCATGACTGTACATGTCTGCATATAGAAAGTGCAAACAGGCAACCTTGTTTAAACACAAATGCACATGTGCATACAAACACACAAACATATGTGCACACTTGCACACCACTTCACACCGACATTCACATATTCACACAGCAACCTTTTGCAAAAGCCAGCTTTGAGAGGGCTAATCTGTGCCTCGGTCCCGTCTCTTGTCAAGTTCAAGAGGGTTAACAAATCTTTACCTCCAGAACAGCCCTCCTCTTCCCCCTTTCATGTCCACATTTGTTCGCTGTATGTCCAAAAATCTACAGAGGCCCGTCCCGACTCAGTTGGGATTGGTTTAGCTGAAGAGCTGGAGGCTTTTCAGTTGCTGGCATCTGTTGTTCCTCTTCCCAGAGCTGCTGGCAGTCAGTTAATGGCCATGCTTGGGACCCAGAGAGAGAGAACAGTGGCTGATTTCCCCATAGCCATCGCACCAATCCCGGCACACTACCAACTGCAGATGAGCCACCAGCAGCTAGAAACATTCAGGCTAATGCTCCGCTTCTCTGAGAGTTTGGGGCAGATGTTCCTCACTTTCTGTGTTTCGTCACATAACTCAACACTGTCAAGTTTGTCTTTTGATTTAGGTTACACGCCAGTGTTTGGAAATGTTATATTTTGGGTCACCTAGTGAAAACAGCATGTTTAAAAGCTTTAATCTGATGATACTTACAATTAAACTAGACAGCAGCCTCCTGACAGTGGCACTTTCAGTTTCAAATATCACGATCGAATCAACAAGTTATTTTTTTCTGCATTTCACTGCTATGACCAATATATGGTTCATCTCGACTTAGCGCGGATCATGCATCTTATTATTGCAGCCACTCCAGGGCTCACTCCCCGGCATCTGCATAATACTGAAGGAGGTTGCTACAGTTTAATCAGTATCTTGTTACTCCAGAGAGTAAGGCTGGATATGTTATCACTAAGGAGGAAGTTCAAATGAAGCTCGATAAATAAATTAATGCCTTGATGATTAGCTGTCACATAAGCAATTAAAATGACTTCAAATTATTCATTTTCAAACAGGTGCAGCGAAAGAAGGGTGTGATTGTTGTAGTAATTGTCAAAATCGAACCATTTGTTTTGATGAACCTTCCATATGCACCTCTTATGAAAAATTCAAACTCGTGTGCATAAAATAATTCAAAGTCATTTAATAATAGAATCCCAAGCAGCATATGTACCAAGGGTATTTTTGTCTCTTGCTTCAGTATTGCCTGGGCCTTGATACCCCGCCCCCCCCCCTCCCATTCACACTGCTGGTATAAATGCACTGGGCTTTGGAAATCGCCATGACAAAACTGTGTATAAAACTCAATCACATTCTTTTTTGCAAATTATTAATTGTGACTGTCATAGTCACAGCATCCTCCTGACAATCTCACAACTGCCTCAGAAAAATACACTTGACAGCTCAGGACCCCAAATCCCACAATGAATTCGTCCTTGACACATCCTTAATGACGATCATCTTGATGATTGTAAATACATTATCATATCAGATCACGTCTGTGTTGCAATCATCACCTCCATTTCCTTTTAATTAAACAGCAAAGCTGACACCACATCTGTCAAAAAGGAAGTGAGACTTTTTGAAATCGGTGTGAACTTCTTCTTTTTTCCTTATTCCTGTTCCTCAGCAAACAATAGAGAGGAAAATGGCTTTGAAAATAACAAGCTCTATCAGTGCCTATCTCCTCCTTGCCCTCTCTGTCTCTCTTCCTTTACCCCTTTCTCTCCCCCCTCTTTCTCTCTCTCTCACACTCTCACCCCTTCTCCGTCTCTTTTCTCTCTGTGTCTGCCTTTCTCCCACCACTTGAAAGGCAGAGTAATGAGACAGCTAGAGAGCAAAGGAAGGTGTCCGCGGAGCATCAGTTGTGCATGGAAGAAGTGAAAATTTACTGCAAATGAGACGATGCCAGTAAATTCATTTTTATTCAGATTACTGTCATCATACATTACAGCTTCCCTTGTAAACATTTGGCCTCTGTCTTTGTGATGAGGTGTCATTATTTGCCAGATTACGTTATTAAGCTATTAACACGTCAAGCGCGGCGGGCAACAATACAGGGGCACGCTTAAACAAGCTGAAGAGAATGGAGGAGGTGTCACTGGCTTGACATATGAAGGCACTTAATAGCTACTGCTCTGAGGACAGAAGAGAGAAATTAAATAGACAGCTTTCAGCGGAGAATGGAGAGAGCTATTCACAAGTACTCAGAGCTGACTAAACTGTCTTTACAGGGTGATTATTTACCAGGCCAGTAAATACAATGATGCAATTTAAGTCTATGGAAAACATATTTCGTCTCACATGTATGTTTATAGCACCTATTTACATGTTATTGGTATCATTATTAAAAAGCAGGCTGTGTTTGTTTTGAATTTGAAGGAGCAGAAAACTGGTTGTTGGTTTTTATAGCATTGTAAATGATCCAGAAACTTTAAAACCCAAATAGTTTTTAAATTAAATGCCAAAAAAAAGTTTCTGGAACATGAATACATACATTTAGAGACTGCCGTTTTAAAACTGTTTAACTAACTAAAAAGTTTCTCTTTGTGTGTTGTTGTGTTGAACTTTAATTTTTCATCAAATCTCCTCAAAAAATGTCAGCATTATGAAATAAACAGGGGTCCCACTGGTGACATGAAGAGGCTGTACATGGACAGCCAAGTCAGCGGTTTTGAGTGGATAAATCCATGGTAACCTATTGAAATGGTTCAACCACAGCCAAAATCAGCCACGACAGCCAATGGAGCCAGAGCCCCCCGTTCAGCCAGCACAGCAGCTTAGCAGTCTTAACAGAGAATCCACCACTTATCATCATCGGCATCCAGCACCACAACACTCCACCATGAAGAGGCTTGAGTTAAGCCGGTTAAAATAACACGAGACAATACATCAACAACAGCTTCCTCTTCCCTTTTGATGCCTGCTTAATTTGAATGGTACAATAGGCTGAATTCTGTTCTGGTGCTCGACCAGAGGACCACAGAGCTCTGTCCATCTCTCCTTCACATCAGAGGCTGCTGGAGGAGCGGGGGCCCCCTGATACTGTGTGGGGTTGGCTGATAAAGGCCTTATTTCAGGGTCTTCCAGTGAGGGGCTGGATTCTACTCCCCAGCAGGGACGGCATGGACCGCGCCGGTTAAGGCAGATGCTAGAAACTGCAGTTAGAGCTGAAACACTGAGAGGGGAGGGTGGGACGGAGAAAGTGAAGGAGAAAGTGGGAGAAGAGATTGAGAGAAGAGGGTGAGGGAAAGAGAGAGGTGCTGGCTGATAATGGATGCTACCTAGAGAGTTTACAATGCATATGACACCTTTAAGCCATAAATTGGGGAGTTTAAAAGTTCAATCTTTCCACTTTCACTTTTGTTTTGGGAGGCTGTAAATATGGCCTCATGGTATTTGACTTTTCTTCCAGGCGCTGACATATGACTGAGGTCCCATTACCACCAACCCTGTTTGCTATTGAGGCAAACGATACCCATTGACCGGTACGGGCCCTGTGAAGCATTTTACCTTGGACTCATCCAGGACTTGACATGACCTTTGAACCTGAGGAGCACAGCTGTCAAATGTCTCCCCTGTCACTCCCTTTGGAGACGCACTGATTCTTTACAAGACACCAAACACACAAATGCACTCACACACACACTTTCACCAAATTTGTCGGATTAAACTAAGACACTCACCTCATGTAGCAAATTTATGGTACGTATCCTGGAATTTAGGGCACATATGGAAACATATTTTTTAAAGTTTTTACTGCCATACTGAAATTCAAAGATTGAAATAACTCAAAATGCATATGAATATGGATTTGCTTTTTCTTCGGAATATGGTGTAGTAGGTCCTCATGAATATCCTCCATCATCTTATAAACATGTACATGTAGGGGGAGGAGAAGATGGGGATCAGATTATGAAAAGTGGGAGTGAAAGAATCTAAAATTAGTAGCAGCAAATACAAGTTTCTATTGCAAAAGAGGGGAAAAAGAAACAATTTCTCAAGCATGTCTTGATATGAAATCTAAATTTGCATCATTGTCTTCAGTTTCTCCAGCCCAGTTAGGAAACAGCCAAGAGTGTATTTATCTGAATCACAGAGAGAGCCATGCTCGTGAATTCACTGTGACAGGAGCACCACCAACTGGTCAAAACATGCCTCCTCACCATTAAATACCTGCCTACTCTCTCTTCTGATGTGCATTGAAAGATTAGTCACATGCATCCAGTTGCAACCTCTACATTTAAACAGTCTTGATTTATTCTTAGTGTGATCTGAAAAACAAGCAAGGTTTTTTTTTTTCACCTCAAAACCCCCTCGGAGAGGTTGACTTCATGGTATCCATCATCATGCATCTTTAATGACGTCAGGCCAGGAGCATGGGGTAAAATCACAGTAGTGGCCTGAGGCTAAAACCAGCTAAAATGAGGTTCCTCTTACCCCTTCCCACGCAGAGAGAGCTGCTCACAATCCGAGAGGGAGGGTACATCGCACCCATCGATCGCTGAGGCGGCTTGGCGGCTGCTGGCCACTCGGTGGGGTTGATGGATACATTTGTGCCGTAAAAACTCAGAGTTGGAAAGTGGTGGGCCTGAGCCACGAGCTGGGAGACAGAGGTGTGACAAATGACGGATGCCTTGATTTATGGGTCCTTCTGCAAGACTAGGGAAAGGACAATCTCCTCTCACCCAATTTGGTTTAACTGTAAAGCGTCTTTGGAGACCCACCACATAAAGCCTTAAAAAAGTAGAGAAACTTCACTCTATTCAAAACACATGTCAGAAATTGGAGCAGGAGAGTTACACTGTGCTTTTGTCTAAATTCTGTCCCATCGTCTGTAATTCTATTAGTCACAGCACATCCACAGACTGCAAAAATTCTGTTTTTCACATTATGGAGATGAGAAATGGACTTGAGCTCAACTCAATTACATACACTAACCCTCAAACAAATAAGTCAAATATAGCTCAGGGCCAAAATGCATTTTATGTCACAGAGAGCAAAACAAAAGAGCAAGCAATAAAAAGATCTCCCACATTTCACAGCATACAGTATTTCTAAGCTATTTCCTGTAAAACTCTATGATAGTCTGAGTGTGGCTTGGAAACATCTTTCAGTTGCCGAGCCCCCAGCCTTGACCTCGGGGGTCAAAGTCAGTCAGGCTCTTCCTGTCTGTGGCTTTTCCCAGGATCCCCTGCCTGTCGGCATGTCAGCACCTCTCCTGTCTCCTCACCAACTCAGGATGTTGCTTTTGCCTTCCAAGAGTTTCCTGAAACCGGAGGAAAAAAAAAAACGGATCGGTTTCCATGCAGGGGTCACTTGGTGTGAAAAAAGAAACGCCATTAAATATCGCTGTTTTGTATATTTGACTCAATTTTAAAAACTCTCTGGCCTTTGACTTGTGCCTATTTGTGGATGTAAGGATGTGTTGGCCTGTTGGGAGTGAAAAGTGCAAAGAGAGAATCGTTTTTACGAAGGGTAAACACAAGACCCACCATCCCCATTTCCATCAATTTTTTTCCAGTAGCTCCTCAATTAGTTGTTTTTCAACTCAATAACGTAATATGCATTCCAGAAAATTTACTTGTCATCCCTGTGTTTGGGACAGGATGCTTTTGACATTGAAACATTATTCTGATGAAGACCACGCAGAAAGCCTCAGTCACATGCAGCTTTTTCATTGCTAGTCACTAAGATAATTAAAGTTAGCACTAAAACGGGGTCATGTTATTAATGGTCTGATTAGAGGGCATGATGGACAATTAAGGGTGACGTTGCTAAAAAAGCAGACTGCTTTTGGGCAGAGGTGACTGGAAATAGGGCACATCTTTAAACAGCATGTAAGAGCCTCTCTTTCTCTCATTCTTTCTCCAGGTACTGAAAGAAAGAATGAGGGCTAAATGACAAGGTTGCACCCCCGGCAACAGACGTCCTGATTACTTTTTGTCTCAAGCCTCACAGCAGCCCCAAATAAACCAAAGGCTCTAAACCTATGGACTCAATTAACAGCCATGTTTATGATGCAGAAGTTAGCTATACACACCTTTGTCTAAACTTTGATATTAAGTCTGTCATGGATGCTTAAAAATTCTTCTTAGCCCCTGCAGTATACCCGTAACTCTTATTCCCTTGTTGAGCAGCCCAAAGAGTATGTGTGTATAAATGGAAGGCCTGTCTTTTCACATTCATTAAAAGTGAAGTTCCAAAATTAATAATGTAAAAATATGGGTTTTAATTAGTCTTCTATTCTGCCCAATGTACTTAAATTGGATCATCTGGTCCCCGATGCCCTTTCACTTAATAAAGAATTAGCCTGTGATGTTCTGAGCTTGACAGGTAGGATAAAGTGGAGAAAATCACTGCTGTTATATAAAGGATATATCCATTTGTACGTAATTTGCAGCTTAGTCAATTTGACAGGAGGGAGGTTCCCAGCCATGGATCCCGTGCAGGTTTCCATTTAATGCATTTCTATCATGTTATGGCGTGACCACACCATTGCCTTTCACCGTTCATTTCTGTCATATAATTAGTGACATTAATCCAATTTGATTGGATATCTGCCTCACTTTGGTTAGAGCATTAGTTTTGAGTAGAATCTGCACCTACATAGACAAGATTCCTGCTAAGAGTGATCAAGTCCATTGAAGTTTGCAAGTGCTATTTAAAATGAACATTTATTTTTTATTTTGCATGCTATATTATACCAGACAATGTTACTTTAAACATGAAATTAAATTATATTTCTGTTTAAACTTCGCTTTAAATATGAAATTAAAATATATTTCTGTTTAAACTTCACTTTAAACATGAAATTAAATTACATTTTTGTTTCTGACATGTGTGTATGAGAATGTACATGCACACTATACCCTGTGCATTTGTGCTTTGAACTTACATACAGATAAAAACAGCTTTCACTCATGATCGTCCAAAGCTCAAAGCTTGTTGTATCTTAGAGGTTAAATAGGGGGGTTTTAAAGGAGGCTTTAGTTGAAAGCATATGGCATCCATGAGTGATCCTTTACATTCAGTGGCCATATACTGGTGTTTGTGTGCGGTTGAGTGGGTGTTGTCGCGCTATTCTCAGGCAACGAGCCCAGACAGCCCTCTCCTCTCTCTCTCTCTCACTCCCTCGCGCGGGACAGGCACAGCTGTCAGATCAAAATCAATCGCATTTTAAAGGACGTGCGAGCTAAATATTTCATTCTTGCCTTGGGAACCAATTAAGTGCTACATATGAAGTCAGAAGGACTGGTTGAGCCGGAGTCGTACTGGTGCGTACCAGCTGCTCCATTGCTTACACCAACCCCCCCTTTACCCCATGCAAATGTGTCAGTGTGAACGTTCGAGTTCAATTACCTAGTGATGTTTTAAAAATGCACCAAAGCCAGACTGGCAGTCCGGAATTGGAGGGGATCCACCCCAGGTATGTTGTTTATTTAGTTGTTGTCTGTTGTGCTGGCTGTAACCCATTTGCCCTGATTGCAGATGTAAAGGATCACAGCGATAGGAGGGACTAGGGCCTTCAAAGTGCCATGTGTCAGAGAACACCTCACACCGGATGGCAGGGACAACTGGCATGTATTTCTCAAACCATGACCCCTGCCTCCATCTCCCATTACACTGCATCACTATTCACACACACAAAAAAGTTATTTTCAAACTTAATCTTTGTGAATGTTTCCTCTGGGTGTCCTCTATATATATTTTTGCTGATGCTGATTCTTGTCCTTTTAATTTGCTCTCTTGTCCACTTCTCCATTTCCTCTGCACTTTAATCAGATTCCCCAGGTATGATAAATCATTGGCTTTGTATTCCTTTTGGATTTGGAGCAACGTATCGCGTTCCTCCCAAGCATCTGCTTTGTTATCTAAAGGTGTGTCTAAAGGACAAGTAAAAAACATTTTTAGACTAAAAGTGTGTGCAAAGATTGAAGAAAGGCAGGGGTGAAACCGATTAGAAGAGTGAAAGAAAGAAAAAAATGTTACAGTAGGAAGGTCAAAATGTGTATATGTGAGGGAAGGGGGAAGCTGAAGGCGTGTACAGTATGTGACTGAAAAGGAAAGATCTGGTCGCCTAAGTCGAAAAGAGGATATCTGAGATAGAAAAAAAGAAAAAGTGAGAGAAAAACAAAAGCAGAAAGAAGAAAAGGGAGCGACAGAGAATGAGGCAAAGTGAGAGACTGGCAAAAAGAAACAGTGTGAAAGAGAGAGTGAGAAAAAGAAAAAATGGGAGTTAAAGAGAGAGAGAGAGAGAGAGAGAGACAGGGAGGGAGTATGATTGATAACGGTGCTGACAGAACCCCTCTGGCCATGCTCTCTGTGGCAGTTTGGGGAGACAGGGCCTCCCCGCGTGAGACCGAGCTGCCCCTCGCCACTGTCCCAGCACACACTCCACATCTGGTGGGATCGCCCACGCAAGGTCAGGGGTCACAGCACCATGGGGCTACTTTCGGACTCACATCCCCAGAATGCTCGAAGAAAAACACAAGGCCGGTCGGGTCCTTGTAATAATCAGCATTTTGAAAGTACAAGCATGAGCCTAATCACTCCTCAGGAATATTGTTGCTTTGCACTGACATGGGGAAAAAAGGTAGAAAAAGAAAAAAAAAGTAGAAAACCATTGCTTTTAAATTCTTTTGCTAAACTGTGATGACACAGAGTATCACAAAAACAAAAGCTCTGTTGAAGGTAAGCAGACATTAATGTGCTGATGCAATGCGTGTCCTGTGTGTGTGTTCACATTCAGTATATGTGTGTGCATTACTGGCCGTGTGCGAGGAAACAACACTGATGAATTAGAGATAAATAATGAAGTAGCTCGGGGACTGATTTGTGATAGCAAGAGGGCCCATCAACAGAGAACACTAATACTTTTGAATGCTATGCCGTTTGATGTTGATCAAGTTCAACTCGGTTGACAGGGCTGAGAAGACTGTGGGGAGCACAGGGACCGTAGTAGAGAACCTACTCAGACAGGTGAAAGAGGAGAGGGACAATACTACTCAGACACACTCACGTACGCAACCACTCACACATACAAACACACACCTAACCATCCACACACATACACACATGCCGATGAACCTTTATCCAGTTCACAAAGTTATTTAAACATTTTACTTTTAAACAAAAAAGGTTAACACATCGCTTTTATACTGAAAGGGATTTTATTCAAAATTAGAACCCACTTTTGATAATTATCTGGGTGAAATTCTTAAGAAACACACATTAAATGACATAGTGCCCTCCCAATTTGTGTCTATAGACATTCATGACATGCCACTGTTCCACCATTGCTTGGGGCATGGGTCATTTTGAAAGTGTCACCATTTAACCGGGGGGAGGGTTGGGTCTCCATACCTCCAGCATTAGCCCATGTGGGCAGAGTTCGGGTGTGTGGAGAGCGTGGCCTCATTATGAAGGAGATAAAGACCGTTAAGGCTGTTTGGTCTTGGGCCGGCTCCAGCCCCTATGGTGAAACACACCTGCTCCCCTCTTTAAAAAGCCCTGCTCCAGTTTAGCTCTTGGCCACGGACGAGTAATGACCTATCCAGGGGGCCGTAACGCCCGCTTCGTTTAGCCTGTCGTTAAGACCCAGAGTCAGCAGCATACTGCGGCACAGTACCGTGCCAAACTCAGTACAGGGTGTCCTTGCCAAAGATCTAACATCAAGCCTACTCTGTTAGAATATGGATAACTAACTAGCTAACCACATTAATGAAATGGCAGAATACATTTGGCAGCATTACTCTCCACTTGAAGAATTTCTTTTAGACATATTGTCAGTTGGGTTTGACACTTTGATAATTCAACTGAATCATCAACATGAATATAAATCAAAAAATATGCCCTTGTATCTCAGCCAATAGGAGCACACTCAAGAATACAGTATCCACTTAGTAATTAGAGAACATAAAGTTGCAGCTTGACACTGCTTGGTTTCCCATTGTTGTCCTGTCTTTGTTCTTACACACGCGCAAGCACTTACAGACATGCACAAACACACTCAGTGAGGACACATACGCACACATGCGTGCACGAACACGCCCGCGTGCTTTATGCGTGTGCACACACAAACACATACACGGGCATGCACATGCACGCACGCACGCGTATTCTCACACACAAACGTGCTCACACACATATAAAGATTTCCCAGTTTCCCAGTTATGTTTTCATCAAAGCTTTTCTTTGGCACTACAGAGCAGCGTCAGTATGGTAATGTGTTGTGCTGCCTGGAAAGCTGTCAAAAAGCTCCCACCTTGGATGAGAGACCACGGTAATTCAACTGGGCTCCTGTCTTCTGTGTGTTCAGGTCTCCTCATTATTCCGCTTTGCAGGGTAATGGCGTCTTGCACTGTTTTATCTGTCAGCTCACAGCAAACTATAGTTTTTTAGCCCTGTATATTAGATGCTAACATCAAAGGCAGCTGTCTTGACACAGGAGAGAAAGAAAAAAATTGTTGCGTAAAAAAATGGAAACACTCCCGGTAGGCGAAAATTGAATCTCTTTACGTCTGGGGTGATGTGTGTATTGAGAATAGATTTGCTGGTTGGCGTCTATGTGTTTGTTCTCGAGTAAACAGCAAGGCTTGTTTGGGTGTAACTGTCAGGTATATGCGTGTGCCCCGTGTGAAAATGGGTTTGTTCGCAAAGTGGGAGTTAGATAAAAAACAGCAACACAAATTCACTCTAGCTGTCTGATCAATGGGGATTTAAGTTACCGGTGACAACTGCATAGCAGATGTCAAGAGACATAGACCCCTCGCATACCATTGCTATGCTAGCCGCATATTCTATCAGCAGGTTTTGTAACTTGTCTCTTTTTACCCAGCTGAACGCCTCTGAGAAGTGATTTGTACATGCACCAGTTAGATCATTTGAGCACACATTTTTGTTTGGAGTTTTATTCAAGTTTCAAGAAAAGTGTGCTTCCAAAACTAAAGTCTGGCACCATCTTGCACTCACCTCTATTTGGGCATGTGGGGCTTTTGCCCCCTTGGGTAGTGGCAGATTTGTATACAGTATGTGTGTGTGTTTATTGCAAGTGTGTGTATGGTGTGGTAAGATCTGTGTTTATAGGAGTAGATGAATGTGTGTGTGTGTGTGTGTGTGTGTGTGTGTTGGGGGGG
>NC_060164.1:17509954-17578704 GCF_021292245.1 Micropterus dolomieu
AACCTTTATCCAGTTCACAAAGTTATTTAAACATTTTACTTTTAAACAAAAAAGGTTAACACATCGCTTTTATACTGAAAGGGATTTTATTCAAAATTAGAACCCACTTTTGATAATTATCTGGGTGAAATTCTTAAGAAACACACATTAAATGACATAGTGCCCTCCCAATTTGTGTCTATAGACATTCATGACATGCCACTGTTCCACCATTGCTTGGGGCATGGGTCATTTTGAAAGTGTCACCATTTAACCGGGGGGAGGGTTGGGTCTCCATACCTCCAGCATTAGCCCATGTGGGCAGAGTTCGGGTGTGTGGAGAGCGTGGCCTCATTATGAAGGAGATAAAGACCGTTAAGGCTGTTTGGTCTTGGGCCGGCTCCAGCCCCTATGGTGAAACACACCTGCTCCCCTCTTTAAAAAGCCCTGCTCCAGTTTAGCTCTTGGCCACGGACGAGTAATGACCTATCCAGGGGGCCGTAACGCCCGCTTCGTTTAGCCTGTCGTTAAGACCCAGAGTCAGCAGCATACTGCGGCACAGTACCGTGCCAAACTCAGTACAGGGTGTCCTTGCCAAAGATCTAACATCAAGCCTACTCTGTTAGAATATGGATAACTAACTAGCTAACCACATTAATGAAATGGCAGAATACATTTGGCAGCATTACTCTCCACTTGAAGAATTTCTTTTAGACATATTGTCAGTTGGGTTTGACACTTTGATAATTCAACTGAATCATCAACATGAATATAAATCAAAAAATATGCCCTTGTATCTCAGCCAATAGGAGCACACTCAAGAATACAGTATCCACTTAGTAATTAGAGAACATAAAGTTGCAGCTTGACACTGCTTGGTTTCCCATTGTTGTCCTGTCTTTGTTCTTACACACGCGCAAGCACTTACAGACATGCACAAACACACTCAGTGAGGACACATACGCACACATGCGTGCACGAACACGCCCGCGTGCTTTATGCGTGTGCACACACAAACACATACACGGGCATGCACATGCACGCACGCACGCGTATTCTCACACACAAACGTGCTCACACACATATAAAGATTTCCCAGTTTCCCAGTTATGTTTTCATCAAAGCTTTTCTTTGGCACTACAGAGCAGCGTCAGTATGGTAATGTGTTGTGCTGCCTGGAAAGCTGTCAAAAAGCTCCCACCTTGGATGAGAGACCACGGTAATTCAACTGGGCTCCTGTCTTCTGTGTGTTCAGGTCTCCTCATTATTCCGCTTTGCAGGGTAATGGCGTCTTGCACTGTTTTATCTGTCAGCTCACAGCAAACTATAGTTTTTTAGCCCTGTATATTAGATGCTAACATCAAAGGCAGCTGTCTTGACACAGGAGAGAAAGAAAAAAATTGTTGCGTAAAAAAATGGAAACACTCCCGGTAGGCGAAAATTGAATCTCTTTACGTCTGGGGTGATGTGTGTATTGAGAATAGATTTGCTGGTTGGCGTCTATGTGTTTGTTCTCGAGTAAACAGCAAGGCTTGTTTGGGTGTAACTGTCAGGTATATGCGTGTGCCCCGTGTGAAAATGGGTTTGTTCGCAAAGTGGGAGTTAGATAAAAAACAGCAACACAAATTCACTCTAGCTGTCTGATCAATGGGGATTTAAGTTACCGGTGACAACTGCATAGCAGATGTCAAGAGACATAGACCCCTCGCATACCATTGCTATGCTAGCCGCATATTCTATCAGCAGGTTTTGTAACTTGTCTCTTTTTACCCAGCTGAACGCCTCTGAGAAGTGATTTGTACATGCACCAGTTAGATCATTTGAGCACACATTTTTGTTTGGAGTTTTATTCAAGTTTCAAGAAAAGTGTGCTTCCAAAACTAAAGTCTGGCACCATCTTGCACTCACCTCTATTTGGGCATGTGGGGCTTTTGCCCCCTTGGGTAGTGGCAGATTTGTATACAGTATGTGTGTGTGTTTATTGCAAGTGTGTGTATGGTGTGGTAAGATCTGTGTTTATAGGAGTAGATGAATGTGTGTGTGTGTGTGTGTGTGTGTGTGTGTTGGGGGGGTAGACGTTCAGAAGACGCGGGTAGAGCAAATTAAAACTCACCGCAGGAAATGAGCGCCCTTGGCACTCCTCTTCCCAAGCAGCTGCACACACCCCAACCATCATCTGCCATTTTGACACATCCACGGGGCGTAGCAGGCAGCGACAAGGGGGGAGCGAGGGGTGCCAATGCGACACCCACGGCTGCGAGCATCGCCGGGCCGCAGCCTCCAGCCAAACAGGTGTGTGACATCATGCCGCTGGTTCCTCTTCGGGGGCCCGGGGAGCAGGCTGGGAGACCGGAGCAGAGAGGGGGGTGGAGGAGGAAACAAAGGGAGGTTAGGTCTCTACCTGACAAGCTCATTGATAACGTTTGGGACACGAGCCCTGAAGTCGATGGCAAATTGCCTCTAATGTCTCCCGGAGATCACGGGCCAAAGTCAGGTGCTGGGCGCTAAATGGGCTCATTAGTTATGATTTTTTTCTTTCTTTTTTTGGACTTTGCAAGGAGTTTTACACATACGCACACAAACACACACACATGCACACAAGTACCATGTCAGAGATAGTTGAAGCCAGAGGGCTTTTGCAAACTTGGGACGTCATCATAACTCAAGACAGGGTTATAGTTGAGGCCAAGTGTTGAGACCTTTTCTTCTCAGCTCTTGTTGCACATACAAAACAGGACATTTTTGGTTTGGAGTTTGACTATTTCAACAACTGAGACATGCTGAGTTACCTGGGGAACACACAATAAGTCAAATCGGAATGATCTGAAATCAATCCCACACAGACAATGAACATCATCTTTTTTTACACATCAGGTCTGTAACCAGAACAAAACTTAACACAGAGACAACAAATGAAATCAGCGTAAAAGTACATATTTAGAATTCTCAGCACGTCTCCCACATACACCCCTCTTCACACTTCAGTCGAATCCCCCAGCGACAGATCCTGTAACAGAGGAGAGGGAGGCTGTGAGTAGCCTGGGGGGTTCCTAAAGGCACCCGTCTGGGACCTGCTTCATAATCAGTGGACAGAGAGGATACTGGTACGGCTTCCCAGAGCCACTCTCTCCCCCTCGTTGCCCGAACTCTGGTAAGCACCCCAGGGCTACCTGTTAAGGTGTTCCCCCCGGTCCAGTCTCTCTTCCTGGGCAAAAAACTCACACACAGTCTGCTGTCTCTAGACTACAGTGAACAAGAAGTGGTTACTGATTGGACGAAGGGGACAAGGAGCATATTTTTGTATAGTGTGTGTGCATTTGATGTTGAAGTATACATGCTGGGCTATGTATGTGTGGCCACATTATGTATGTGTGAGCACGACCATGCACATGTTGCTGTGCATGTACAAATGAAAAAACCAAGATTGGAGGTATATTATCATTAGTTGTCAAGGAGACATTGCAAGGGAGCTGGAATTACTCACCCACATGGACATAACTGTATGCCAAGTAACAGCCTGGACAATACAAGTCTCTCGGCAGACCTCTTTGGCCCTTATCAACAATAATGCTTGTTAATAGTGTGAAATGCCTCTAATTAGTCTGCGGTGAAATTAACTGCAGTATCCTAATAAGAAATTATCTTCCTGATAATAAAAATTTTGAAAAGACAGCAGCTTAGACATGATGGACACTAAAGTTGAAATATGGCTACTGATGTGTGCCGTTGGATTTCTTTTTGCTTTTTAGAAAAGTACATTATGACACGTTGTATAGGATCTGTTTTATCTGTTTGAATTTTTATTGTAGTTACTGTAGGTATATGTAACACTGGCTGTGTTTCTGTTTCCATAGTCAGGAACAATATTCCCTTGACTGTGCCTCAGGGTATGTCTCCTCCTTTCCGCTGTTCTACTGCAGACCTCAACATCATCGCTGCTGTTGTGGATGCAGAAAACACTGTAGTGGTAAGTAACCAAGGAGGCAGGTCTGGGGCTGCAGCCGTGGACTTTCTAATTCAGGCCCTGGCCAAGGGATCTGGGAGACAGAGTAGATTTTAACAAACACACTGACCATTTCCAAATCTGCCGTGTGTGCTCAGCCGTCCATGGTTCTCCAAGATATCTGGAGGAGAGGGAGGGTGGGCGGGAAGCTTCGGGGAGGTGGGGTGTACAAGGCGGAGAGAGCCAGGACTGTGCCGTCTCTCCAGTTTGGTTTGGTCCGAGCACAGAGCCAGCTGGCCTCATTAGGACTTGATGGGAGGCGGGCTGGCATGAGACGTGCACATGCATGCACACATCAACAAATGTAGTGTGAAGCGTGGCCTGATGCCCGTGAAAGACCCACACGAAAGGTTTTTTTTTTTCTCTATTTTTTTATTGAGTGCACTGTGGCTTATGGGCAGGGGGAGTGTATGATGTGGGAAAACATGATCATTAGTTTATGTCTCTCTTTAAGGTACTGTCTTACCTGGCTCACCTGAGCTACCTCAGTGCGCTTGAGTGCTTGTGTGAGGGAAGTGCAAACCATGAACAGGGGCAATGAGGGTTGGGGTTGGATGGAGTGGAGTGGGTATAAAGAGACGAGAGGATATGATTCATGGTAGGGTGGGTCCATCACGAGAGACGGCCGCTGACCTACAGTCTGAGGGCCGTTGGACCGGAACCAAGGCCTTGTTCCGACAGAGCGAGTGTAGCGTGAGCTGTGACGGATGGCGCCGGTCTGTTTGAGAGCCCCTGAGCAGGTGTGTGTCTCGCTCACATCTGCAGGCAAGCACAGTGAACCGAGACCAAATGGCAGACGCACGGGGCCCATCGGGTACCTGTGCACTGAGACACACTAATGATTATGGATGCAGGCCTATTAACGGTCACATCTGTAAGGGAGAACAACAACCAGCGCACTGGGAGTGAGTCAGCAGTTTTAGCTCCCCTCTGGAACACAGACATGCTGGTGTCAATGTTGGGATAAAAACTCAAGTCAAAACGCTGCCTTTGCCTCCCTGCAGGTTCAGGGATGGACCTCAGCTCTGCTCGGGCTCCATTGAAAATGATGAGGCGCTCAGGCCTCCTTGAGTGAAGACTTTAGGAAGTTTACTTGTTGAACTCTAAAACTGACACATACTTGTTCTGGATTTCAGGAAAGAAACTGAAGGACATAGAACAAAAAAAAATAATTTGCTGTTACAGCTCAACATTAAATTATCTAATGAATTCATCAGCTTAAAAACAGCGTTAAATATTCATTCTAAGAGTATAGGTAATAAATTAAATATTACTCATTGACTCATTATTTAAAAATGCATAATATGATTTGCATAGTTTTATCCTGATAGGAAATAATAATGGGTAGTTGTCTTGTAGCGTCTTTCATGACGGATGAAGCTTGCGTCTTTTTGTTCCCTCATCATCCCTCTCTCCTACTTGCTTCTCATTAAAGTTTTAACGGAGGCTGTTTTAATTGTCAATCCTTTGACAGGTTGATAAAAGCAACTTGACAATTAAGTTCATTGGCTCTGCTATGCATATTAATTAGGTCTTATTTGGGTTTCTATTGTTATTGGAAGGAGCACTCATGGTGTAGCAAAATGTCATCCATTAACTTCCCTCTTCTCAGAACTTAATGTAATTAAGCTTGCTATTGTATGACTACGAGAGGAGACTCAAGAGAGAGGAACTTTTAGTATTCATTGTATAAATGAGTAATGCCATTCCTGTGACACTGCAACAACGCTATTTCTCCAAAATCAGCCATTCACAACTTTATTATCTGTAACAAGTGCTGCCAGCTCTTGTTTGGTTAACAGACAAAGGAAGCTTGCTTTCATGTCATTGTGTGTGTATTTACATGTGCATGTGTGCATGTGTGTGTGTGTGTGTGTGTGTGTGTGTGCGTGCATCTGTATGTGGATTTGTTTATGTATGTGTGAAGCAGAGATGAAGCGTGAGAGGGAGTGCATGTCAGAGGGGAAAACGAAGCAGGACATAAAGGGTGCAGAGAGGCTCGGCATGGGGAGGGAGGGGAAAGACAAACGAAGGAGTGGTGGGGTTGGAGGTGTGGAGGGAGTCTTAGCAGATTACCCAGTGCACCTTGCTCAACTCTGCAGGCCCACACACTCACATCAAAGTGGTACCCCCTATCTGCCCGAGGCTTAGTCGGCCCTGTCCACCCCCCATGTCACTCCATACATCCTCCTGTTCATGTTGAATAATTGACAGTTCTGTTTTACATGCTCAGCATTTGCCAGGACATGGAAGTGTGACTCCAAACAGGGCATGACTCCGAGAGGTGCTGTGCGTTGGGTTGACTTCATTATTGTGCCTTACTAATGCTCTGTGTGCACCCTGAGCTGAATACTATCAAGCATAATCCATGGAGGAATTGTCTGTCGAAACAGAGAGGTGGTTGTGGTAATAAAGATGCGTTTTTGCTGCCGTTTTATCGAGACTTAATTGTCCGCATAGCTTAAAGAGTTTCCCTCCCCACATGTGAGTTGACAGGAGGTTTCATTTCCTGGCCAGGTTTATGAAGGGAGCAACAACTCCCTTCATTACCATGAGACTGTTTCAGCTCCTTCTTTGAAGATACTATGTACTGTCTGGTGTGCACTTACATTCTGAATCTGCTGAACTTGTTGGATGTCACTCAAGACTGCTAGAATGGCGGTGCATAGCAAAGGACAATGACTGCCATGGGTATGTGAAGGGGGCTGGAGTGTTTGTGCCAGGGCAATCTCTGAAGTCAAATAAGCCATTATCAGTCTGTCAAACCAGGTCTCATTCGAGGTCTCTTAATAACAGTTAGGCAGTTTGGTGAAGTCTCTATCAATGCCCCGCTAATAGCTTTTTACAACTACTGTAGAGAAATTAGACAAAGAAGTGAAGTAATAAAGTAAGGTTGCAACAGTGTGGTGAGTTTCCCCAGTTATAATCCCCTCTTGCATATGTGCTGAAATAAGAAAAATAGCTAAGTATGTCCGGTGTTCTGTCTTTGCATCACACAGTTTTGTAGATTGAAGTTTTACTGTAGTAGTGTAGTATGGTATAGTCCTTAAAGCAAGGGAGGGAAGGGCCAGGCTGTTCATTTGATAGTTTACCTTGACCCCTGAAGTGTGTCGCTCGTACCCTGAGGGCTTGGGCTGGCAAAACCTTTCTCAGTCACCCTTGGGAATGATAATCTCAACGTGGGCGTTTACTACGGACACCAGACACAACACCATTAGCCACAGCTCCGCTGCTGCTCATTAGGACCCCCGATCGATATAGGCGGCCACAGAAATCGCCAGTGCTGCGGAACCAGCTATCACTCTTCAGAGTTATTATCGTAAACAGCACTGGCCAAGATTTAGGGCAGTACCCTACTTTCGCTGTTTCTACTGGAAATAGAGGACTGGGAGGGCAATAACTGACTGACTTGAGCCCTTCAAAGGACATTATATTGGATCACTTGTTCTGAAACTTTGTGCTGCGTGGAGTCATTGCCTTGCAGTAAAATTAGAAGCAGTCAGGAAGCATTACCGTGTACGCTGCTCTGTTCTCTAGGGTTTGGTATTATGACATGGTTGGAGCAGAAAAACACTGACACAGAGGAAGTTCACTCATTACTGCAAAGATATTTGAGGGCTGATGTCTCCCTGATTGAGTGTCAAAAACAAATGGGTGGATTTAAGCACAATAACATTTGCTGAGTTTGCAAAGCAACTCTGTTGACCACATAAAATCTGTTATGTGGGAAAAATTTAGAAATCTATAGGGTTAAAATGGGAGCGACTAAATGCAGAATGATCGCACAGTTTTTTAAAATGTTTCAGCATGCTGTGGGACCTCTGTTTGATATCGCCATGACAAGATAATTGAATTATTTTCCAATTCTTTCCCTCCAAAACATTAGGTGCACAGACATTAGTCACAGGAAATTGTAGATGAAAAGACAAAAAAAGGATAGTCCATTGGTTTCTGGCAGAGGAGAGAATAATATTGAGGCAAAATTGTGAAAATAAGAAAAAGGGGAGATGTATTGATTTTTGGTGGAGGCAGGGAAAGAAAAGAGAGGGAATAAAGAAGTGCTCTTTGGCCGATGTGTCCAAATGATGTCTCAGGGGAGGTTCTTAATGGTAGGGGGAGGGGTGGAGGGGGGTTAAGGGGGTGAGGTGGGGGTGACGGGGGCAGGTGCCTACCCTGACTAAGGCATGGAACTGCCCTTAGGCTAGGGCTAATGGTATTGGCTGAGCTTACTTTAAGCAGCTCTTTCCTAATGGCCAACTATGAGTGTGCCACAGGATAGACAGGTATTGATTGGTTCAAATGCTCTTGAGTTGACAAGAACTGAAAGTCCCTCAAGCATATACAATCTCGCAGCAAATTATGTCACACGGAAAGGTGATTAAAACCAGAAGCTTGGGGCAGGCACACTCATTAAAAGTGTATATGATATTTCTCTTGTTGTCCTTGTATCACTCTCTTCTTTGTGTTTACTGCTTTTTTGTCCAAAGCCTTTGTCTCTCTGGTGTTTGTTTGTTTGTTTTTTCAGTTTTCCTGAGTGAGAAATGTCTGTTTATATGTTGCGAAATTCTACCAGCAACACAGTCTTCAAACCTTGGTCTCCATTATAGAGATCCAGCACATTGACAGTTGAACCTCCATTGCATCAGTCAAAGTGGTGCACATACTGTAGTTACACAGTTCATCAGTGGTATAGAATTGTAATTTGAATAGAGTCAAATGGTCTGACATTTTTTAAAATGAGTACAGGTGTGATGATTATATCCTCTTTAAAAAGGTGCAGCATACGGGTATAGTATACAGAGAACAATGCCATATATTTGCTTTGTTGTCATGCCCCCCTTCCTCATACACACATACAAAAAATGCTGTGTACAAGATTTTCTCTTATTCACAAGGGGCGCTTTCTAGACTGCTTGAGGCATCTGCTTTGATTGCATAATTCCCAAGAGATGAACAACACAAAACAAAAATACTGACTGAATTCAGACTTATAATATACCGAACAAATAACATACCAGCTCCACTCTTCAAAACCATAGTTCTCTAAAGAAAAGAAATTGGAGAGTAAATTCAAAGTTGAAAGCTTAGCTCTTTCACAGTGAATGCAGGGACAAGGGTGAAAGATGAAACAAACTTTTTCCTGGCTGAAAATGTACAGCATTACCAAAACAAATAGGCCATAGCATACACATTTACGTACACTTTAACTTAAGTGGCACCTATCAGAGATACTATAAACCATTTTTTAGCCATAAATGCTGTAGACATTTCAGGAATGACTGGTGAGGAAACGTTTTACTATGCAGGGGTAATACAACAGGTCCCCCACGTCATCTGGTGCCTTGCCAAGTGTAGCATGACAGTTTCAAGCAAAGTTAACAGTGTTGAACAAATGAAAGTTAAATTAAATGACGGGTCCTTTTTCCTCAGGAAAACAAAAAAAAAAGAGAAAAACATTTTTCTGCATCCAAATGATACAGCCGCACTCAAAGCTCACAGTTTTCTTCTCTTTCGATTAAATGCTCTTTCTCTGGCTGTTTGTGTTTTACAGTGGAGTGTGCTACATCGCTACTTTCTTCTCTACAGGGGCCCCTGGGCTCCCCAAGCAATAGGAGTAAATTAGAGTGCACCTGTTCCAGCTCCAAGATAAGCCATCTCCAGAGGATTTCCTCTGAGTAAAATGAAGTGAGTGAAGAATAAACAGAATATCACAGCATTACTCCGCCAAGGTGAAGTTGCTGCTGCTCTGGGGACACGGTTCGTTTTGCACAACACCCAGCAAAATATCCTCTATAAACCTCTGTATGTGAGACTGTAGGAATGGTCTCTGCTCACAGCGGAGAGAACAGGCGCTGCACTTTTGTGTTCCGACCAAGACAGTGAGTCTGCTTCTCAACTGCATCTACTCACAACCTTGACTTGAAATGCTCTTATTTGTGGTCTGGGTTTTGTGGTTTGTTTCCAGCATGTTTTGACTCTGTGTCAACACATCTGCGATAGTCAAACATCAAACCACATACTTTCCCTTTTTCTGTTCCTGTACCGCTGCCAAATATTTTTGAAAGTATCTAATTAAGTCAACTAAGAAAATTGTCAGTACATCTTTCCCCTCTTCCCATCAGCTTAGCCACATGAGTAACTCCTTGTATGTTTCTTAGAGGAAATAAAAGATGTAACCCCAGTGTGATGCCCAAAGACCACTGACCGTAGATGTCTAGAATGCAAAATTCACTCAGTTGGTTTACACATAAAAGGCTTGGATAATTAGAGGAAAAATATAATTCATCATACGTTTGATAATCAGTCTGATTTGGTCTCCTATCTGCACCAGGGTATTCAAATAACCCCCCTACTATTAGCACCCCACTCTCTCTCACACCAGTAGTCTGTTTTACCCTCTCTTTGTTCCCCTACAACACATTATCATTATTGTAGCTAATTGCATGGTTTGCCTTGAAGTCGTGCTGGAGACTCATGATCTGGGGTTGAAACGTGGACAGGGATCCAGTCTTCTCCACAGCTTGCTTTACACTGCTAATTGCCGTTACCACAGGATAAGGCGTGCTCCTCGCTGTGGCCAGCCGGACGAGGCTGGAACAGGCATGGGGTGGGCTGGGTGGGGGGATACTATCACACAAGGGTGGTAAGACGTGGGAGGGAGAGCCAAGGGTGGCATAACTGAAGTGGGATGGGTAGACCAGATTGGGGAGGGAAAGGATAGCGGTTGGGGGTACGCGTGGGGGGGTGGAACCGGCGTTAGATGTAGGTCAGCGGGAGTGGAGTACCCTAAAGATTACAGTTGGTTAATGCGACCCCTCTCTGACAGGATCTGAGCCCTTACTCCCAGCAGAGGTGGACCCTGGCATTTGGGGAACCCAGCTATTAGTGAGGCTAATAAAGTCCGGGCAGAAAGTTTTGAACCTCCAGTAGTCCAGAGACATTGTCCTGCCACGGTGCAAAGGCTGGATCTTAGTTAATATAGTCCTAAATGACTGAAAATAATCTTTACATTATTTAAATGTTAATAAGACAGTGGAGCTGAAATGTGGTGTAAAACACATCTATAGGCACTGATTTTCATTTTACAATCTTCCCCATTAATTGTGTTTTTATGAGCACATCTTTTTATCATCTTTGTTTATTAAAGAAGTGTAATGTGAGAGATGAGTTCATCTAACTCTGAAAATCTGAGATTTGTGTGAGCTCTGATAGTTTCTTAATTCAGATGGGAATGTTAGTTTTACACCACAGTATCAACTTCCAACTTCAAAATGAGTCACAGCTCCCCAATGGGGTTTTAGAAAAGGAAGTGGAATCACAGACATAACTAGTGACAAAGCCTCCATCACCTCATATAAGATCTCATTCCATCTGTGAGAACTTTGGGTCTACCCTAGAAAAATAATAAATATCCTCCTCTCATGGCTGGCGCTCGTTTTGTTCAAAAGGTGGTTTCAAGACCAAACAAAGGAAATGGTGTCATTAATGATATATATTATGAACTAGGTCCTCTTAGAACAGTTTCCTACAAATGCATGGATAAGGGGTTGATCTCTTTCCTAACAAAGGATCTCTAAAATATGAAGTGAAAAGCTACCCAAGATGAAGCTGGTAAAGAAACAAGCGAGGAAGAGCCTATTTCCACAACACAAACAGATTTCCTGGCCTTTAGCAGTCTCTTACTGGGATACTTTGAGACATATCCATCAAAACACAGCTGTATTCATTCATATTTCATACCTCCTCCTTCTCCCAGTGCTTTAACACTGTTCTTTGATCAAAGGAGAGAAGTCGGATCACAACAGGAAGGTTCCCTGCCAGCCAAGAAGGAGAAGGAAGGCCAATCCACTACTATACTGTATGTGCTACCGTATAGCTTGGTGTACTTCAACTTCAGTCAGAAAAAAAATTTGGATAAAATAAATGAATGCCTTATGAAAAACTAAGAACACTTTCCACAGATGAAATGCTTTTATGTGAATTTCCTCATTATACAGTGAGCTTGATTTCAGGCCATGTGCAGCTCTACTGCAAAATTGTACAAAATACTTTTTGTTATAAACACAAACTCCATCAGTCAGCGTACAGGAAAATTAACATTTTTCTTTGCAGAGTTAGAGATGATTGATTGAAGTCTTTGTTAGATTTAGAGGAATAACAGTTTCTGCAACTTAAGTGATGGAATGGCTAAGAGGCCCACAGCCAGGAGCAAATTCAAAACACACAGCTCAAGAGTGTCACCATGTGGAGACGTGTGGATATGACAAAACAGTGACAGAGCAGCGCTGAGAGCAAACGCTTTACCTGAGAACACAGCTCAAAAACAGCAGTCATATTTTCATTTCTTCTGTGACCCCTTCCTTAGTTTTTTTAAAATGTTTTTTTCCAATTAAATTTCATGTCAACTGTTTTACATTAAGCCTTCAGCTTCCCTCTTCACCTCACCACCAACATATCAATTCCAAGACATAGCACTTCCAAAGACCCTTTTCAGTAAGGCTCTGGGAAAAAAGTGTTTGAAGACCTCCCTGACATTTAGACTCTCTCTGAAGATGACTTTGCCTTCTACTATAGCCTGCGGGAACATAATAAGACCCACACTAAACTTCAATTGATATGCAGTGCCAGATTCCTCCAGGGGAAATTATCATTCCGTTCATAATAAGAGCCACAACAAGCACCTGGAAAATGACTTTATTATACACTCCGCTTCAATAAAAGTTTCCTATGACCCATCGGAAACACACACGGTGCACAGAGCATAATCGTGATGAAATGAAAACCATATTATGCATATGATAGAATGCTTATTTGATGGTAGGCTGTGCAAGGATGCACATCTGCTCGGGTGTGCTTGATTGGCAGGTGTGTTAATGCAGCACTGTAGCCTTGGATGGAGGTGCTCTGAGACCCCTTTTTCCTGAAGTCATTATCCAAATATGTTCTGTTTTTCAAACAAATGAATGGCACAAAAATCAAAAGTATCAAAAATGTATTGCCCTTCATAATGGAATTCCCTCTGAGCAAGGACATGTAACAATGGGCCATTCTCAGCTTCCTGTGCTTTCCCTCTCTATATGCCAATGGATGTGACCTCCACAGCAATAACAATGGGGCATCCAGCAGCATAAGCGCTTGGCTTCTCGCCACAGCCACTACGTGCAGTAAGGTTGCTTTCATCTTTGTTGTTATATTTAAGGATGACATCCTAGCCTGTCGGCCTCTACCATTGTCTTCACCGTGATTATTTTCTACCGTTGTTTAGCCCCAGTTGTGGCTCTTTGATGAAAAGGTCGCCACTCAATTGGAAAACAGTCATTAAAATGCGGTGGGTACTATTCACCAGTGTGCATGGGGGAACCAACTCAACTGAGCTGGTTAATCAAAAGTTAATTATATAATTTTCATGCAGATGAGGGAAACATTCAAATGAATCCCAACTCTACAATCATTACAAAAAATAAATAAAGAAATAATTCTAAAATGCTATAAAATGTTCAGGGACCAGGAGGCTGTAAACAATATGAAGTTTAATTTGAGGTAAACAAAGTGAATATCCACCAGGGGGTCTGGGAAGGAGAAAGTGAGGTTAAATCAAATTTGGAAACATAGATACCAGCAGGTTTTGTTGTCCTGATATACGTGCAATTAGGCAGGTCCTTGATGAGGACACTGGGAGGGAGAAAGTTGCCTTTCACAGCAAATGCTTTGGGATTATTTAAAGGGAATTTATGGGATTTTATGCTTTATCTGTAAACATTAATTATTCTCACACAAGTATACCAAATTGAATTAAAACCATAATTTAGGAAATGTCATAAAAGCATATAATCTTTATGAGGATGTTGCAAACGCACTGAAACCTCCATAAAGATAAGCATAAATCAATTCAAGGAAGTCTCATAGTGACTTTCAGAAGAAAATGCCCTGGACAACATTTTCTTCTGTAACTTTGTCAAAGAATGTAAAGTAGAGTATAGCACTTTTCAAAAAATTAAAAAGTCTTTCCTCATCAAAGGAAATGATTGTGTTATGCAAATTACAACCATGAATATTAAACCAACGATGTGAAGTATCACAAATGAGCAAGCATTGTTCTGGAAGTGCAATGGAATGTGGTTTAATTTCTCTTTAATTCTATGTGCTTTTATAATGTTCACCTTTTCCCAGTTGTGCCAGCGGGTTTGGGTTCACTGGTGTGCATTACAACTGCGCTCTAACAATGCAGGGCCTCCACGGTGTCAGCACAGTTCATGAATCCTTGCCCCTTATGCACCAGGCGATTAGTATGGTGCTCTGTCTGTGGGGCTTTGCCAGAAAATGAGTTCTCTTTAAAACATATGCCCCCTGCTGATTCTTTTCCTTTCCTGATATGAAATTCCAATTTTTATAATGAACACCAATTCCTTTTACGGAGAGCAGGGGGGAGGGAGGGGAAGAGCTTTACACATTTTCTGTTTTGGATGACTGCAGTTATCCTAAATTTGGGGAAAGCTGTTGTGGACATCACAAGGAGACAATATTTAAATGAGTGTCTTTCAGTTTGGAGTCTAATCAACATTCAGGTACGACCACAAAAATCAGCTGGTGTAATTTTCCACATCACATATGCACATGACTGGTGTGGCAGAAAATGAAATTACCAAAACTGTAACAAATTCAATTAAGTCATTGATTTCTAATAAATTGGCTTAATCACCAGCTGTTGTCATGCTAAGATTGTTGTATCACAGGTTTGTCATGCTTGTCGGTCGTGGCTGCTTTACAAAGGCAATTTCATCTGTTTAAAGGCTTTGAAGCAGCATTTTATGCTTAAATGGCATCATTTCAGTTCTAATAACCAGATCTACGAGGTGAGATTACACTTTCTGACAATCTGAATGGTCAAGAGATTTGATCAATTGATCAGATTTCCAAAACTTTATTACAATTTGAAATTGATTTAAATGTTACAGACATTCATATAATTGACATCTTTGCAATAAATGTGGCGATTTGTTGAAGTCAGAATCCTGCACTCGGGCGATCCATCAGTGGTGTTGATGATGATGCAAATACAGTCTGTGTTTCTCTTCTTTTTTTGGTAGCTCTTCAATTATTACTGAACCTTTTCTTTCGGTCAAAATGACTGGAATCATCGTTAATCTGAAGAGATTGAAATTACATCTCAGTTGATCTACTGCTTGAATATTTAATCTAACAGATATTTCATTTTTCATTTATATATATATACACCAAACTAGTCTGAGGAAATTAGTGGTACATCTGCCAACATTCGAAAAGATGAAATTAAGCATTCACATATTCAATCATGCAAAAAGGGAAAAATAAATCATTGAGCGGTTTGTATATTGTCATTGCTGCTTTGAAACACAGTGGCACACAGTGGTGCAATGTACATTAATACTGTACAATTGAAGTAGACATTGGTGATAAATTATGTATAATAAGCACTTACTACATTGTATGGTCTAAATCTCTCTTGGGTTTGGGCACTCGCCTCTTCAGGAAGAGACACCACTCCTCCTGTACCCATCATCTAAGCACAATAAAACAGAGATTTTAGAAGACGAAACCAAATGACATGATGTAAAAAAAGTATTTGTGCTTCTACATTTGCTTTAAACTTAATGAAGCTGTCCACATAAGAAAATTACTCACCCTGATCGTTGCCTCTAGCTCTCCCACACTTCTCTTGCCACCTGGTAGCCATCCATATGACCAGTGCTGGGACAGGGTGACCTGCACCACCAACGCCAACAACAACACCTGCACCATCACTCTGCTGCTCGCTTCCATTAGAGCTGCAGAGGAAGCCACATTTGTAACAAAAACAATAATGTCACAGTCTCCTCTCTCACAGCTCCATGGCTCACAGACCAGGGGTTATAAAGCATTGCCCAACATTAGTAAACAGGATTTTAGACAGTAATTAATAAGAGGAGTAATTCTAACTAAATGAACATTGAACAAACTTCATTGAGGACCAACTCACCTCTGTATTTGCCTTGTTAGCATGTGGTGCATTAGCTAGAGGGGGATTTTATAGGTGTAGAAGCTGCTGTCAGGATTATAATCCCCTCTCTGCAGGTGTGACACATTTACTGACTAATGGGACACAAAACACTACTAATGGAGCTGGCTAAGTGCTCAGATATTCTGACACCACATGGGGGTTCAAAATGCATAAAATATATATCAAAAACGCCTTTGTGTTTGTATCAAATGCATTTGTGTAGAGGTAGATAAAAAGACAACATTAAAAAGAAATCTGACATTTCTCTCCATCTAGAATTTATTGGAATCAGCTTTTAGCAAACAAATAGTAGTTAAAATCCATACAGATTCAAAAGGCAGAAACATCATTGAAACAAGATGCTTTTGCATTTATGTCACATCATGCGGCAAGGCTTCACTGTTACCCCATTTCTTCTTCCTTCAGCATTACAACTCATGTCAACAATGCAGTAACCTTAACGTAACCTTAATGAGTAATGGCCACATGAATTTATGTACACTAACAAAAACAAAATGATCAGTAATCAGGCATTTATAAACCCATCTTACCCCTCTACAAACTCAGTAGAAAGTTCTTTACCCAAAGTTAAGACTTCCAAATTCCTACAAAGAAGTATGAAGCCTTGCAAAAATATATGCTTTTGACTTTGTAGCAATGTTGGGGTTTCCTTGTTCAAATATGAAACTAAGACTAACTATCATAGTCAAAATATGTCAAAATGCCTGTGGATGCATATTTCATATTTTGGCTGAGCACTGGTTCTTGATATCAATGCTTTTCAGTGTTCTAGACGTTTCATCTCAGTTCCAGGGGATGAACAAAGTTTAACTGCATTGCTTATCAACTCTTTCATTAAAACACACACACTTCTGCAGTGCACACTTATTTTAAATACTAAAAGTATGTTACATTTGTTTTCCTTATATAACAATTATATAATATTCTGAGAAGTGTTACAAACAATGAATTGACGATCCATACAGGAGACCACCATTCAAAATCAAAACACCTTTAAAAAATGTGTCTATTTTATTAAATTAAACATAAACATCTGGCTACTCTGTATTAAAATGTTGTCACTTGGTGACAAGTGTTTCAAGATTAGAACTGTCTTTCTAATCAATATGGCACTGCTTTATGCAAACATGCAAGTGTAAAGTTGGCTTATTAATGTGTATCAAAATGTATTTTTTTAAAACAAAATGTGATGCTTGGCTGCAAAACATTTGTAAGAATGACACATTTGAATTCATGTAATAATAACTTTATTTTCTGCCTGTTCCAATGTGGGCTAATTGCATTTTGCAGCGTCAGGCGCCAATCCACTAAGTAATATTGCCACAGGCAACAAAAGAAAGTTGGTTAAGCTGAATAAAATTGCAACAGGCAGCAGCTGTTAAGTTATTCACAGACAGAAGTGAGGTAATTTGCAGCGTCTAACAGAATTTTATGTTTTTGTTTGATTTAAAAGCAGATCATAAATAGTATTCGCAGATGTCAGATAGGACATTATTTTAGCAAAAGCATTAATCATTTTTCCCTACTTATCAAAACACACAATTTATTCTTCTCATAGCAATCAAACATGTTGAGTGGGCTACATAAAATACAAGACTAATGTAAACCAAAGGCATTGTGGTTGGTAACAAAATAAAGCAGAAATAAAAGAATAATGCATTTACTGTACAACACAATAGTGATGCATTTCACAAAATTCATCCTACACACGCACTTTATTTTTATATATATATATATATATATATATATATATATATAGTTGGAATATAGTTTTTGAATATTTCCTCTTAAACACGTTATTGACCCTCACAATGTTTGACTTACGCAACATAAAACTTTAATTAAGACTTACTTTTATTTATTTATTTTTTACATCAAGAACCCAACCAGCCGTTAATGTAAACCACTATAATTTCTATATTTTACATTGGAATACTCGAAAATCAAGCACTCCTGAAAAAGACAGACTCTCGTGGAGCACAGATGTTTTCAATTATATTACAGTATGTTGCAACATTTTTTTCTGTAAGTGCAAAATGTAAAAAGAGGTTGCTTTAGAAAATAACATTCAGGAAAAAAATGCATATGTTATTTGACGGAGATATACAGAACAGTATTTTTCTTTATTTAAAATTGGCGTAGTCTGAGAAGATGTCAACAAAATCCTGAACCACTCTGTAGCAGAAGTCGTACTGCTCCTGGAAGGAAAAGGAAAAGTTTCACTGTGCATATATGTGCAGAAAACCACACAAATGTGAATAAGCTGACAGTTTCTGCACAGCAGGTTTGATATTATCTCATTCTCCACCTACCATAGTCTGAACCATGTGTGGTCTCTTCATGCGTAAACTCTTGACTGTCTGAAAAACATCCAGGAGGCCTTCAGCTTTCACCCTCTCCAGAATGTTACTGAGGGCAATGAAGGTACCGGTCCGACCCGCACCAGCACTGAAACATGAAGGACAAAACTATCAACAACCACATCACATAATGCACACACCGGACGGCCTTCGATAGTGGTGAGATTTGTTGCAGAACTCCAGTTGTGGAAGAACTACAGATATTTTAGAAAAAAAGTCGAACAAGAAATGTGAAATTCTAACTATTCAGACATTCCTCAATGATCATGCTGCAATGAAACTCTTGTAGTCTTAGCAGCACATCCTTTTTCCATTTAAAGGAAAGAAGTTCGCAAGAGAAAAGGTGACCTTTGTGTAATAGTGCTAATAATCATCCTCACTTAAAGAGGGGCTAATCCAAACGCTAACACTAATCAGTTTGGAAGCTCAGTGTTTGACTGAGTCAATGTTTACAATGATGGTGGGATGGAGAGAGAAAGACGGAGGGAGAGACGGGAAGCCAGTGCGAGAGTGATGTGCGATTCGGAAGAGAAGTGTAGAGAGACGTTGGGGATTGCAACGGGTTAGCCCCATTTCCCAGGGGCAGAGAAAAAGCTTTAAAAAGCCCTTCTTAGACAAGTGGTGATGAAGGAATAGAAGAGAGTGATGACACCATTTCCTGTCGTTAGCTCATCTTATCAGATTAATCATAGTGGGAGTCAGAGGAGATTTCACTTTGAGAGGTTTTAATTGACTGTGAATCAGTGGATTGGATCAATCCCACAGGGGCATGCTGCTTTAGAATCACTTCACCTGAAGCTAGGTTCTGATCAAAGCTTTCACAGCTAAGTCTTTATAAGGGATCACATAAGTGGTTTAGGCACAGAACACCAGGTCTACTGAGGCAAAATGTAGAATTTATTGTTGCAGACATTTGCAGGAAAGAAAAATGTATTCGTAAAAATTGAAATTCCTTTAAATATCATTCTAAGAGATTCAGGTGGACAGGTAATAGAAGCACTGTGAAGATTCAAGGGGTTTTGTTATAACCATGAGTAGACAAAGACATTATACCATATATAATTTTCATCTGAAGATGCACATCATGATGCGGAATTGTCAAACTGAAGGTCCTTACCTGCAGTGCACAATTATGGGACGGTTTCCAGACTGCTGCTGCTGCCTCTGCACAGCGGCAATAATGTCAATCATCCCTCTTCCCTCGGCTGGGATTCCGATCTCAGGCCATCCGTGGAAGTGGAAGAGCCGGACATGTTGTGACTGCTTTTCCTGGTGAGATGGAGAGCTTACTCTGTTATTTTCATGTAGCTACAAATTGGTAGATATAATGAAATGTCATGTTAACTTTAAACTGCTTAATCTGTAAAGACAGCACACAGAAATCAGGGAGGAAAATGTGTTAATGGAAAATTCCTATTTGACTGCTTTTAAATGTTATAATAAAACATTACGCACTGGTCTGTAAGTTAGCACCATGTCTTTGAGAGTGAAGGTTTCACACAGCGTGTCTCCAGTTAGCTCCACAGTGTAATCTCCAAATGTTACACTGCCCTCTGATGGCCAATACTGGAAACACTTTTCCTGGTCAGAAAGGTCAGATGGAAATACAATTAGGCTACATTTGACTGATTTATATCCTATTTTCACCTTAAATGCCCAGTGTGCACTGCAAAAACAACATCAACATGATTAAATACATATACAGACTGTCTATAATATATAAATAAGACAATGAAATAACGGTATAAAAAAAGATTGTTTAAATGTGAAACTCCACTCCTCAGCCTGTACTTTTGCAAGAGCACCATACTGTACCTGCTCCCTCTCTTTGAGTTCGGTGAGCATAACGATTGAATGACACCTCCACTCCCACACCATCCTCCAGAAGTCCTCCACTGTGTGAGACAGTGGGCCCTGGGTTGCGATAAAATAGTCCTTCTGCCTGTAGCCCTGGAGGGCAGATCATCCGGTAAACAACACTTTAGAGTGCAGCAAACATAATATTTTGCATTGTTTGTAAAGGAAACAATGAGCTTTATATATACTTCTATGGGAAATCTATACACCAGGTCATGAGGGAGTGCTTACATCAATAAAGGAGGCATTGATGTAGTCAGTGAACTCCTGTCCTCTTTTCACTGAGAGTATTACTCGGTTGAAATCATCTGCAAAAGAAAAAAGGAAAATGAAACTTTCCACAAGTGATTCCTAATAAAAATAAAAGTTTAAAGAGGCTGAAGAGGGGGGGGGGGGATCTAAAACTTTAGCTGTGTTATTAAGGCCAAACCCGCCAGAGCCTATATCAGTTTTCACTATAAAAATGTCATTGATCACACAGACATGAACTGATTAGCCAGATATCTGTATATGGCATCTATAAAATAACCAGCAGTGTGATACTTTGATGTTACTTGGATTATGATGTATTATGAAAGTGTTTGGGGTATCAGAGCAGTCCTTACACGGAATGATCTGAAGCACACGGTTCTTCTTCATGTTGGCAGGAAGGTTCCCAGTTCTCATGTTCTCCTTCATTATGCGAACGTTGGTCAGCTTCTGAAGGGAAGGAACACGGGTGGATTGACGTAGTTAAAAAGTTTGTTTTAATAAGTGCTGGGTGGTACAATACTGATAAACATGGTGATTTTTAAAAGCTGGTGGTGCTCAGACAGACTTTTCTTTTTAAATGCAAAAACTAAAAACATATATAGTAGGCAAAAACATTTCTTATCAGTAGAGAAGAAGATAAGAAGAAGAAGAAGAGGCCATAGGGAATAATTCTGTTCAGTGTGTAGGGAAGAGTGTAGGACTCTGCAGAAAAAAATTTGACATTTTCACCAAGCTACAGTGAATTCTGTGTGGCAGATGGTGGTGCCTTATAAAGTTTTAGTTGATTCAAAGCATTGTTATTTATGTTACTACTGCCAGGAGTGGCACCCTGGGCAAGTTTTCCATGAAAATATAGCGATGCAGGGTGCAGGGTGATGGGGACGATTCATTACTGACTGAAATGTTTAAGAGTGAGCTTCTTTTTTCCTACCCTGAACTCCTCCTCCAGGCCCAGCCTGTCGTGGGGAGCCCTGGTGTTGTGAAGCCTCTGCAGATGGCCCTCCAGAGAACACACATCTAGCTCCGTGTCTCCATACAGATAGTACTCCAACAGAGCCTGGTAGATGAAGGAGTACTGCATCTGAGGAGGAAGACAGAGGAAATCAAGGAGACGAAGAGCTAGGAGTAGTTGCTTTAGTTTGCCAAACTATTTCCCAGTATTTTTCGCATCACAGACATGGTTGTTTTCCGTGTCCTTGCTTGTTTATGCCATGACCAGAGCTGTCAGTCCAAGCTACAACAGGTCGGAGAGGGTCACCACTTACATCTGTCTGGATGAGTTGACAGCGCTGTTCTCGTATTCTGCTCACAAAGCCAAAGACATCCACCCTCTGTTCCATGTGCATCATGTCGATCATGCTGTCAATGACAATGAACGTCCCAGTCCTCCCCACCCCGGCACTGTGGAAACACAAACAAGAGGAAGGCACAAGGTCTTCTCTGTAACAAACAACCAAGGGTAGCTAGGAAACAAAATGTGTCAGATAAGAACTTTATACAATCTTGTCTCTATAAGGTACAAATACAACCACAGCAACAGAAGCGTATCATCGTTTTTCTCTCACAATACAGAATAACGGATATGATATAATGATATAAATGTTTTTGCAATCTTGTTATGTATTGCCATAGTATCCCGGTATTCTTAACACAGACGTCAATTGTAGACAGCCCCAAGCATGTGTAAAAGTGCTTCACCTCTGAAGCCCAAACACACTCCTAACAGATTTACAAGGTTCATTTCAGCAGACGGCACCTCTGGGAGCAGAGAGCTGGGATTCCACAGCAGGGTGTTGAAGCCTCTTCAATGGGTCCCATTCAAGAACAACAGTCCCTCTCCCCGAGCACCTGTTGCAGCAGTTGCTACAATCGTCTGCACATTTCTTTGGTGAGGCTTTACACTGATTGGCGAACGAGCATATGCACACACCATATGTACTGATGCTTTTATTCATCTACAATGAGCTTCACTTTAGTTTTCATCCATTGGGCCTACAATGAAGTTCACCTCTAATATTATTAAACATAACATTATCAAAATCTTATTCCATGAAAACAAGTTTTTGTTTTTTCATATTCATCGTTTGTAATGTGATTTCTCCTCCTTAATAATGAATTGAATCAACTCTTACTCAATTTATGTGCCTGTTCTTAGTTGCTGGCTTCCTTCATGCTACACATTTTACCTGCAGTGCACAACAATGGGTCCAGCATATGATGGATTGACAGCCTTGACCTTCTTGAGGAATTTCAGCATGCCGATGGGTGAGAATGGCACTCCGAAGTCTGGCCAGCTGGTGAAGTGGAGCTGGGTGACCAGCCGGGTAGCTCGGGGACCATCACTGCCCTGCTGTGAAGCACAGATACACAAAGTCTATACTTGGGCATTAATAATTATCACTGTGTAGTGTCAGTCAACTGACTGGATCTTTTGTAGGGAGCTAGTCAACTACAAAATGTTACCTACTGGAAAAACCTACTGTCATTTTGCTATTTGTGACAGAATATAATTATTAAACATGTGTACTGGTTTGCCTCTGCCTCACTCTCATATCTCATGAGTGCCCTCTCAAGGGGACGTCATTTCATTCTCATGAACGCTTGGTTGCTCTGTGTTCAGAGAGCTGAATGTTAAAGCACCCGGTCTGTCAGCTTGTACTGCAGCGCTACAGCACAGTCACAGTTTTCACAGAGTCAGAGAGGATATCTGCACTTCTCTGGCTTCAAATGGAGAGAGAACAAAGTGAATTTTGCAAACTGAAGGCTTCGCAGTGTACTGAGATGGCACCCAACCTTGGCAGTCAAAGACACAAGAAATTAAATTCAGTTACGTGTATGTGTATGAACATCTAAGGATGAGTTTTAAAGAAGAGCACATTTGTACAGTGTTTACTACATGTTAAATACACCTACAGATTAATAAACTTATGTTGTGTTTATTACATTTGTTCAATATTCTTTAATGTGTTTCCATACTAGTTTTCATTTATTTATTATATTTTGTATCCAATTACTGTTACTGAAATGTTCAAATTTCCCCATGGGGAAGATTTTTTTATACACCATCTTAATGCGGCTTTATTTCCTGCTTAATTTTTAATAAGAATCTAGCTATTATGGTTATAGAATAGCAATTAAAAAGTATATTAAGAACAATAGCGAAAAGGTACACTATTATTTTCCGAACATGAGTATGTCTAAATAAAAAGCAACCTTCACCTTAATCTTTTTGTATCTTTTGGATTTGTGTTTCATTGTTCCTACTGCACAATAATATTTTAATTTAGTTTTAATTAATTTGCTGGGAGGTAGGCCAAGCTCTATGCTGTGCCAAAAGATAATGATACATGACTGTAAAAAGTGATTCAATGCTAATAATGAGCTTAAACATTGCATCCCTTATTAACATCATTAATATTCTGAGATGTAAAGCCACATTTTTTACTTACATATTGAACACAAAATTTTCTAATGGTGTAGTCCACCAGTACCGTGAAGTCCTCCATTGCCACCCTGACATTTCCGTACATCCAGCAGCCTTTTTCTGGCCAATACTGAAAACATTTGTCCTGGTAAGAGAATCACAACAAAGAGGTTATTCTTCTTGAAATTGAAGACCTATTTATGTCTATAAAGAACACACAAAAATATTATCATTGTAGCTTGCATATCAAATTGTAGAAAAGTGTATCTGACGTGTGTATTTCACAGTCCAATTCAAAGGCAATCACAGGGACTTTGCGAAACTCTGTCAGTCAATACGAGCTTCACAATGACGTTTCAACTCATTAACTTGATTCTCAGACTAATTATCATGAAGCCTCTTAGGATCTTATCAACAATTATTCCGTCATTGATCCCCAATGCCTCTATTCTGCCCTATCAAACCTGCTGTTGAGCTCTCAATTGATCATCCCTTTGAGGCTAAATTTAATGCGATGCTAAGTAATCTGCTGGGTGACACTCTGTATAGATTCTCAGTTGGGAAAGGGGTCAAATAAATTATGCCCATGACTTTGGGTCATGAGAATACAAAAGCGTCTCCTTAACGGTGCATTGGAGCCATATAGATTATATAAGTTCATTCCATAACACGCCCTACAACACCATAAGACGTACTGTAGCATTACAGGAATGCAGTGGAGAGGGAGAACACTCTCTTAGAGGGTTCGGGCAAAGACAAACCTCCTTCCTTTCCTTCAGATTTGTCAGCATTACTATAGTTGACGTTTTCTGTTCCCAAATCATCCGCCAGAAGTCAGCTACAGTCTCAAGCTTTGGTCCTGAAGCAGAATTAAGAAAAAGATTAAAAAGTGGTGCATGTGGTCATAAACTTACTTCAAATACTAAACCAAGCTAAAAAGTACATTTACCTTGAGCTGCAATGAATTTGCTCTTCTCTTTATAACCCTGTTTTAAAAAAAACAACATAGTACTAATGATAATTGGTCAAAGGCTCAATCATCCGCATTAAAAGCATAAGACTTACATCTATGTAGGATGCATTTATGTAGTCTGAACACAGATGTCCATCAAGATGACTTAACATCACTCTTGAATGATCATCTGTGGAAGAGAGAAGAAAAAAAAACACCAACAGCCTGTAAATAAAGTTGGTTCTTATTTTTCATTTCAGCGTACATCACCTTTCCTTATGATTTAGCAATCAATAAAACTCCACATCTAAAGGTTAAATTAATATTGTCTGCTGCAGAATATAGATCCTCACTCACATGGTAAAATGTTTGGGTATCTGTTTTTCTCTCTGTTGTGCTCTCGGCTCGCCTCCTCAAAGGACCCGTGGTGATAGTAACATGGCAGCGACTATAAAAGAAGAACCCAATCCTCATGAGATAAAAATAAATCCACACAATACACAGCCTACTACTCTAACATTTTATTACTATTTTCTGTACTTGTTCTATGCTTTCAGGACAAACATCTTAGTCAGATACAGACTGTGCTGCATAGCCCACACCACACAAACTCGTGCTTACATTGAACTCTTCTCTGAAGAGCTTCCCGTCGTCTGCAGAGCGTATCCGGTACTCCTCCTCCAGTGAGTCCACAGGGATGGGGAAGTACCTCTTGGATGGGGAGGGAGATCTGGGGAGGAGGACCACTGTCTGCTCTCCTGTGTTTAAAGGAATATATGGCGGTCAGACTGCTAATGTTTCCCAAAAGAGAACATTACAGGCTCTCATAGCACCTGCAAAAACAAGCCTGATGGCCATTAAGATTTCCTACTTTTGTGGGTACATGACAGAAATGATTTCTTGAGTCATAAACATGGTGGTGGTGGTGCTGCTGCTACTGCATGAAACTGTCTTTACTCAGAATTTGGCCTTTCAGTTAATTTATTTATTTTTCACTTGAAGTGAAAGTTTATATGGCTCCCTGCGTGCTAGGAAAGCTAAGAGCCTTCCAAAACCTTTGCAGCTACCTTGGACTTCAGATCGTGAAACTTTCCTAGTCTATAAAGAACATGAATCTGCAATTAAAATAAAAACAAAGTAAAAGGTTGCTTTATATTTTCATGCACTGGTGGTTATATTGAGTGCAGCACAATGGTACCTTGTTCCTCCATGAAGCCATTTGGAATCTTTTTATCCACCGATGTAACTAGAGCTTTCCTGTGGTTTTTGAACCTACAGCAATGACAGAAAGAGAGGTAGAGAAAGCAAAACCGTCAGAGAAGATAAAGGGCAAATATCTGTATTGAAGAAGCAAAAATGAGCTGACCCCGATCTCTAGAGCAGAGCTATTAAGCACATAAGGTAGGCAAACAACAAAACCAATATCAACCATCTGAGAGAGGCAAAGCTGTTCCTCCTCATGTCGTTATCAGGAAGAGGAGATCTGAGCTAGTTGGTCAGTGAATGAGTGTCTGTGGCCTGACCTGACCTAGCTGTTTTTATTTGCTGTCTTACTTGAGGTGCAGCTGTTTACCCATAAGCCGCCGCTCACCGCCTGTTTCCAAACCACCCCCACCCTGATGCCCTGACCCTCATGCTCTCTCACGCTCACACACATGCTAAAAAAGACAGGGAGAGAGGAAAAAAGGCAGAGATTCACTCAAATACAGGCAAATAGTGTAAGTTGTGAATGTGTGTGCTGGTTTATTCACCTCAGACAATAGATTGTCAGCAGGACAACAATGATGAGAAGCAGGGATATGACCAGTGTCGAGGGCAGCACATGGGCACCCTGATGGGTGGGGTTTTCTGGATAGAACACACAGACAGATAAATTAAAAGAACAAAAAAATTTTTTAAAAAGGAGTAGTTTGGGAAATACACATATTTGTTTACATGTCATCTGTCCAAAGCTACAGCCAGCGGGTATTTAGCTTAGCTTCACTAACAGGAGGAAAGAGCTAGCCTGGATCTGTCAATAGGTCAAAAATCTGTCTACCAGCACCTCCTAAGCGCATTAACACATTAACCGCACATTAGACACCAAATTAAAGTGGGGGGTTGCCAAGAAATAGCGTCTTAATTTGCAAACGTTGAAGGTGCTGTTAGGCAGATTTATCACCTTTGACCAGAGCCAGGCTAGCTGTTTCCACGGTTTCTGATCTTTGTACTAAGCTCAGCTTACTATCTCCTGGCAGTAGCTTGTATCAGTCCTTTCATCTAATTCTTTGCAAGACAGCGAATAAGCGTATTTTCCAAAATATTGAACTAAATATTTAAAGCTAAATGTGGTAACTTTTGCTGAATGATGACCACTGTAGCCACAAGTGAGAATTACTGGTTAATGGTATAATGTAGTGTATAAAGCAAGTAGAAAAGAGTCAGAAATTCAGAAAACTGACTCAAGAGTTGCGACATCTGTCTAAAGTTTTCTAACATTAACAACTGTACCATACGGTCGTGGTCATACAAGACCAAGTAAGACTGTGGCAGCAAAATCCCTGAGTATATAAGTGAGGTAAGGCGTGATGTTTTAATGCTAATAAATTCAACTTTTCATTTGTATGCAGAAAATGTATTCATCTTTCATGCACATTTAGTTAACTTAGTCTTGCTTTAACATCTGATGCATACCACATGCAGTATAATTGTTCTTCTGTCATTGCAACAATTACCTGCAGTTTGGTTCTCATGAGATGAATTATTCACAGCAATAGAGATCCCAACCAGAAACAACACCATTGTCACTGTGGATAAAATAAAATTGAAACAACAGTCACTATAAAACAGTAAAAAATTTAACCCTCTTATTCTTAGAAATTCCACTAGAAGGCGCCAAATCAATATGAAACGCATCTGCAGGCTGGTGAAGCGTACAGAGGGCATAAAGGAGAGCTTAGCTTTGATGAGGCTTGAGAGTGATGTCTGTCTCTCTGCTAAGCAGTTAAAGTCCTTATGGGAAATCTGCTTGCAGTCTCCTGTCAGGCGGACTTGAAAGAGCAGCAGCATATCAGATAACCTTATATTCAGACATCAAACCAGCAACAAGGCTTTAGCCCACAGGTGACAGTAACCATATCCCCTGTGGACCCTCTGGATTTGACAATGGATTTGATGTCAACGTAGTATTTGTTAGAAGCCATCTAATTTTGCTGTGCTGTCTTTGATGTGCAGCAGTGTGCAGCCTGGCAAAGTATCCTGAATGGTGACAATAAGACACACATTGTTCCTTGATGTGGTAGTGGTTTTTAAATACAGTAGGTCTAATGGCCATTTCTTTTCATGGGAATAGTAATATTGATAAACAGACTTAGAGTGTTATGTGAAAATTAGCATATGTATATAGGTTACACTATTGGCTTTATAAAAAAAAGACCAGATGGTGTTGTTTGCCTTTTACTGCAGCTTCTCCCTTTTTCACACTCCATCACTTTGTCTCGCTCTTTCCCTCCCTCTACAGTGAACCACCATTTTATTATGAAGCACATTCTCACTCTTCCCTTTTACTGCTGGAAGCTATTAGTGATTTATTTGGGGCAGAGCTGCGCAAGTGTCTTTTCCAAAAGGAAAAGGGATATGTCAAGTTCCTCACAGCTACACAAGAATTAAATAGATTCTGACACATTATCCTTGTGTCTTATTATCTCCAAAATGTAGCAGCCAATTTCTCCAAACTCACACATCCATTTCCTCTTTTCTCCCCGTCCTCCAAATATGAGGGTAAGAAATCACAGAATAAATTGGGCAAACGGGGCAAATCGGCCTAAATGGCTTTGATGGAATAAATGAGAGAAGCAATAAATGAGTGTCCTAATTTATCCTCTGTTCCAGGTCCCCTTCTCATTATAGAGGCCACAAGACTGGATGGAATAATTCATTGTGTCAATTTAGTTCTTGTAGAAATGGGGCATCTAGGGGCCTAATTTTTGATCTTTGAGAGGATTTCTTACATATAACACTAACACTATACTTATAAAGTATTATTGGACAACAAATTACGGGCTCTGTGTTTTACACAATATACAGTCTCTCTCTGCAGTAATACACAGTACAACACTGAGGTTGTTAACATGCATGCACGCATACATTTGCAAACTCAAAGGGTTATAATCAAGGTGGCACCTGCTGAACAAAACTCCTTTTATTGACCGGTCTGATATCTACTTTTCACGGTAATAATCGTTGGACAAACATCAAATTCCCCCTAACACCCATGTAATGTCCCCAAATCATAACTGTGTGCAAAACACGGAACACACACACACACACACACACACACACACACACACACTGCCTTTTCTCATTTCACATGTGCATGCCTGCACATACGTCCCGGAGCCAAAGGCTATGTGTTGCATATGTGCCGCACTCTGTTGGAGATGCCAATTCTCTCCCCAGTGTTAACAAGCTGACAGTGTCGGCACCTGTTCCCCACTCTACACCCACTGGGTAAGTCACATTCACTCACACAGACCCATCCTACAGCTCTATGCTGCAAGGCATGCTGTGCGTATGGGTCGCTGCACAGGCCACTGCATATCCGTCATCCCCTGGCAGCTACAGTATATACAGTATACAGCCAGGAAACTAAGGAGCAGAAATGAAATGTAAAAATGTGTCAAATGCACTCTTTAGGTGAATCGATTACATGAAAAAAAGATAACTCAGATCTTGAATGTTTTCTTGTATCACTGAAGAGAATAAGAAGAAGTGCTAAAAAGAAATATCTAATTTTGTCCTACACAGTGTATACTGCAGTGTGGCCGTCTGACCAACAGAGGGAACTGATTACACAACTTAAGAGTATGCTAATAAAAATTTATTGACATGTGACAAATGAATATTACTATCATAAATGAATCAAAATCAAAAGTAAAGCAGCAATCCCTCACATTTAGGAAGATTAAACCAGCAATGTTTCACATTTTTGCTTTAAGAAAATAACTAAAACAATTAATTGATTATCAAAATATTTGTCGATTAATTTTCTTGCCTGATGGAGATCGTAGCAAAATCTGGTTGGTTTAACTCAAGAGTGGACACCCATAGTGAGGTGATTAGAGAAGCGAGGAAGACAGACAATGAGAGACAGTGAGAGTGAGAGTGAGAGTGAGAGTGAGTGAGTGAGAGACAGAGAGCGAGAGAGTTGTGAATAAATTAATTGTAAAGAGTTTTCCTGGTGGAACTTCCACTGAGCTTCATTAGACATTTTTTGCATGAGAGAACAGGACACTGTACTGCAACTAGTACAGTGTGGTCAACTTTATAACTTTTTAGTTTGTTTACTGTACAATATGGAGCGTGAACGCAATTATTTTAAGTCTCTTTATATGAATGTGTCCGCCAAATGAGTATAATATCTATATATTTTGAAATTATAAACTACATAGTTCACTTCTTTTTCAGAACAAAGGTAATAAAAATTTTGTGTTGCTTTATATCTTCAGTTCAGCCTTAGATGGCTTAAAGTTGTTACAGTTTGTTTTAACTAAAAAAATCGTAGCAAATCTGACAAAACTATTGTCTCTCATTAAAATGTTGATTTGTTATTTTTTTGGTCGTACATTTCATTTTTTGAAAAATCTACATTGACCTTCATAAAATTTGTCATGACTCATTATGACACGTTATACATTATGGTTCATGTCACTTACTATACACTATACTATATTTATATGTCTTAATTAGCATATCGTCTGACCCTAATATAAAAATTATTTGCTAGAGAGACCCATTTTAAACATGAATAAAAATACAGAAACATGTGTTGGTATAATTGGCATTGCCATTGCCCCCAGCTATTGCATCATTCTTTCCAGACCCAGTCTGTTTAATGAAAAACGTGATGACTCCAACCTCCAGCATCTGCTTGACATAAATGTTCCCAGGGAATTAAATCAAAAAGCATCACTTGAGTTGGGAGTGCAAAATCAAACTATCCCATCCATGCATGCTAACATTCAGAATGTATCACATGATGGTTGAATCTTGAGGGTAATGTTAATATTTATTTAATATGTATTATTCAACAATTATCTGTTTTGCTCTTGTGCGTGTAAATAGAGACAAGATGAAATTCAAAAATATGATATATACTGTACTCTCAACCCTGAAATGAATCTGTTCTGCATGACTTTAACGTCTCCCTCGCTCTCACGCAAAAACCTGAAAACGAGACTTGAAGAAAATAGACATCAGAAATAGAAACACCAACCACAGAAATTGTTCTCTTTTCCTCGTGCCAGACCTGCAGCCAGTTCACTCGTCTTTATCATTAATTCAAACCAAACTGTGCAGGGGAAGGTGATGTATTATCCATATTCCAGCCAGACATAAAAAGGTGACTAACCCAGGTGAGAGGTGTTCCTTGTGCTGTTCTGAAAATTACTGTTCTTACAGATTCAACCTCACAGATGTGACCAGAAGACTGACATTCCTTTGCGATAACCGAAAAAACAGATGTAGATATGTATTCTGTCATAAACACATTCAACCTTAACTCAGTGCTATTTAGTACAATTTCTTAAGAGATTAAGCACTGAATTTGGAAAAAGCATACTGAAACCTTTATTGTAGACAATGGACAAAGACACTGGTGGTCTGAAGATGCAAGAAGCTTCAGGAGAACTCACACTTTACGGTCTTATTTGAAGCACATCATGTAAGGTTAGGATTAATTAATTGTACTACTCATACAGAGTCCCTTCTTCTGTGTGTCTAGCCTGCCACCGCATTTCCGCTTTATGTCCTTTTAGTATATGTGTGGTCACAGTGCACTGGTTTTATACACCATAATAAATTGCAGCCCTGTATTTGTGGGCAATCTATTTCAGCTTCACAGCCAGGGACCTCAACAGCTGGCTCAGCAATGCCTCTCTTCATGTTGTTCCAAAAAGCATATGGACAAAACATGGAAAACGCAATAATGAAATGTTTACACCTTTTCAAAGGCGCTGCAATGAGGTGCCAGTGGGACCCAGCCGGCAATTATTATGGTGATTTTTATAGGTAGTCTTCAAATCTTTACATTAGAGTTTGTTGGGGGGTTTTTTCAAAAAAGTGAACACACTGCCAACCACTCATGTTTTACATGAGCACTTGGTGCTATTTAAATGGCACCCACACTAACCCATTCTGTTGCTTTTATGCTATACATGTATGTGCTCTGTTGATGTGTCATTTAATTTAAAAATCTAACTCAATCCTAAATCCCTACCTGCTAAAAAATTTTTTTTACGTTCATAGTATATTCATTATCTACACCTGCTGATCCTGCTTAGGGTTATGGGTGCCTGTATGCACTGAACATGAGTGTGGGTGTACACTGGACAGTTCTCTAATCTATCAATATGGGTTTCATATTGTAAAGTTATGAGTTAATGAAGGGTCTATATAAAACCACATCTAGCCATAAACAAAGCAAACAGTTGATTGTTATGTCATTTATCTCTATTAATGAATGCTGTTTGACACGGATGTGGGTCAAATTATTTTCTGTACGCTTCCATTTACTACACAAATTAATGTGATGCTAAGCACAGTGCAATAAAACAAGACTAAGAGGCTACAGCCACCGCTGAGGCTACACTTAGGCACAGCAGTGATTTGAGATAAAAGCTTACGTCAGCATGCTAACATGCTCACAATGGCGATGTTAAGCAGGTTTACCGTGTTCCCCATTAATTTAGCATCTGAGCATGCTAACATCTGCTAATTAGCACTAAGCACATCTGGGGCTGATAGGAATGTCATTAATTTTGCAGGTATTTGGTCCAAAGTACTTGACAAATTAATAATGACGGAGCTAGATAAAAAAAAAAATCAGGGGATCACTAGAGTTGTTACATTTCATCCTGAGGAAATCCATCCAATAACTGAGATGGTGCTAGAGACAAATTCAGCAGATTCGTCCTCTGGGGACCTTGAGCATATGACCAAATTTCAAAGCAATCCATCCAATAGTTTTTAATTTTGGTGGTAGACCAACCTACTGACAGACAGACTTACATTGCCATCCTTTACTAACACCTTACCAAATGTTGCACCATTGCCATCACCATACCGCAATCCTACATTACATGTTCATTGATTGAATGTTCACCACAGTAGATAATGGGATATGCAACAGCATCTCTTACCTGACACTGAAATAACCATTGATGTTTGCAAGATAATGCTTATTGAACAATATTTTCAAATCTGGAACAATAGGAGCAACATTGCTCATTTCTAAACATTGCTGAGACGTAAAGAATAGGATAGTAATCTGATTTATAACAAAGCTAAATAATGTTGGGGTACTGGGGTATCTCAAACAATAACAAAATATATCAAATTGATAGTTGTATCCAATCTTGTCTCAGTTTCTTCAAAGATCAATATAGCCTCAAAGACAGATCCACATTTTGTGCTTGGCACAGAATAGACGGCATGTCTTGTACACACAAAAAGATAAAATGTTTTTTTCTTGTTTCCAGAGAGAGGAGGAACAAAGGCAGTGCAAAAAAAGAGAAGAAGAATACCAGAAACAGCCACCACTTCCATTGTCAAGTGCCAAGGAAAAGGATGGAATGAGAGCACAAACACATGTCAGTAAAGTGTGGCAGCAGAGAGGAGAGGAAAGATGAGAGAGAGGAGATGAGAAGAGAAGAGAGGGGAGGGGAGAGGAGTGGAGCTGGTGGAGATACATGTCTAAATTCTGCTATATTTTCAAATGCAGTTTGCAAACTGTATTTCACATATGAGAGACACTTTGCAACAAGGCTGTCTTTCAAAATACACCTATCATACACTTTACAAAACATCACATTGCAACACTTCCTACCAAAAAGACATAACACTGGTTATGCTACTGTATCTTTATCTCATCTTCTCAATCCTGTTTACATGTCTCCGATCACTGTCTGCTGCATAGTACAAGTCAAAAGAATCCCTCTGGATAAATTATTTGAAATCCTATCAGTCTAATATAGAAAGTAGATACTGTAATTATTACTGGACTCCTTCCCATTAATGGATTGAATTTAAAGTGATTTCCCCAACATAACTGACTGGTCTGTGATCAGAGGTATGAATAAAAGACTTACACGTCCAAGCAAAGCCAGTGTGATCTGGTATCAGCTGACCCTTCAGTCCATAGCAGCCATGTGGTCCCAGTTCCTTTCCTGGATGAACTTATCGGGGTTTTCTACCCTCAGTCTTTTTCCTACTCACATCCTCTCTGGGACATCGATAACCTGGAAAGCTGTAAAATTAAGAAAAAGACAATAGTTAAAATGTATAAAAGTTCAATAAAACCCAAAAGCTATTCTACACATTATATTATTAAGCAGTACCAGAGACAGATTTTCTGTGACTCACTGAGGCTGACTCAAAGAAAGAAATACCCCTGAAGTGCATGAATAAACAACAAAAGAGAACTGGAATGAGTGGGAGTTTGCATCTGTGCACAGTATGTCTGAGAGAATGACGATGCACTTAATTTAATCAGATGGGTGAGCGTGTGTGAATGTGCAACCATTTGTACTGTACATGCCCAATGTTTGTGTGCGGTTTAGTGCTCTCCTCTGCAACAACCTCTTTTGCAACTTACAGAACCCACAGTTACAATACAAACAAATGGACAAGCTGTTTATCTCCAACCGTGCAAAACTAATTCTCCCTAAATTAGTCTTCCCGAACAGTGTTTGTGGTACACATGAGGAGTTTTCCCACATTTTCCATTTGTTTCCAACAATATAATTGAAAGAATCACCTTCAAATGTAAAACAGTATTCGTAGAATGGCGTTACACCACATGAAATATGTTGGAATTAATTCTTCCCTATTTACACAAAGACTTTATTGTGAAGTTATTCTATCACCTTGCTTGAGTGTGAGACAGAAAGCATGCCCCTTTTGCCCCTCACTCCTACGCTCCCAGAGCCCCACTGCCCACAGGTGTGAGACACAAAGCTATATTGTTAACACTTGGCTGCTGTGACGCAGCTGAGCAGAGAAGAGGTGCATTAGTCACTAGACCCAGCTGAACTAGCCCACTCAGGCAAAGGAAAATGAATGAACAAGGTATGGAAAACACCTCTTTTCCCCCCGTACTGTAGAAGCTGTGCTCAAGTTTTCCAAATGTTGCAAAGTGTTTGGAATTTGAATATAAACATTTTTGCCATTAAAAGCACCCCCTTTAACTTGAGAAATGTAAACCTGGTCATAAGGCTTTAAAAATGCACTCTAATGGTTTAGTGTTGCACTTCCATAAAGTTGGGGGAGAGGTTATAATTTTTCTCCATTGTTAGAAACAAATGCCAGTTTTTGAAAATAGGTGACAGACACACCATAATAGTCCACGGGACAGACAGGATTTCACTCAAAGTGGAAAACTCTAGTTAACATTCTGAAAAACATGTATGTGTCAGCTTTGTCACTGTAGTCAGGTCATCAATTTACCCACCTACCACAATTTATTTGACTTAACACTGGTACATATCCTTCTTTTTTTTTTTTTAATGGACTTTTATTCATGTTTAATTAAACTATGTTCAGAATAATTTTAAAGGGTACATTCATAGCTTTCATTAAAGTACAGTTGTCAGCCTGTCTGACCAATAACAAAGCAGAATTGAGCTATTCAAAGTCTCAATGACAGACTATTTCCCCACATTTATTCTCCAAATTATGATGTTTTAGCACTGTGACAACTAAGAACATCACACGCACAAAATTCAAAGATCTTAATAATCACTTGACTGCAAGGATTCAAGAAATATATAATTTACCCATACTTACATACACTTGTGTGGGGTGATTTTGGTCCTTAAATTAGAAGAATGTGTTGAAAAGCTCCACTTTCTATTTTATAGGCTTTGCCTTCAAATGGCCAGTTCAATCCTGCAGGCATCATAAGCAAAATTAAAACTTAACATTACATGTTTTAGCTACGTTTACTGCTCCATAGCTTGTCTGTGATTTACATCACATCATAGATTGAATCCACATTGCACCTAGTATACAAAACAGAAAGGCTCATCTAGATTGCAGCACAGGCCAAGTTATCCTAACTTTACTCCCCAACCATACAACTACCACAACTCAATGGCATATTTTATAGAAAGTCCCTGCCTGGTTAACTCCACACCCAAGCAAAGATTTTTCAAGTGACGTAATTTCAGTTATTTTCTCAGACTTGAGAGAGCTCCTCCTAAACCAAAGATGATATCAAACTGTTTTCACAGGCTGTGTAGCATGACTCTCTGCATTAATAAGTTGACATTGACATGTAAAATGGATGAAGTATTCCATTATGGTAACATGTCTTGTACATGGCAACGTGTGGTTCCAATTTCTCTGAAAAACAGAAAAGTGACTCTCCAGTGCACTTATTCTGTATGTGCAACTGATTGTTGTGTACCGCTGATACAAGAAGGTCAAGCTTAAAACATATTCTAAGAAAAAACTGTCACTATATAGCTCATGTGAGCTATGACCTGGCCCACAAACATTAATTTCGTTACTGAATCTGTCAATCAAAGGTGACTCACTAGGCATCAGTAACCATGCAGAAATAGCACTGTTCTCTGGATCTGAGCACATTTCAGCTCCAAAGAGGAACTTTCTGCTAGCTGTTATACTGTGAGTTTAAGAAAGGTTTATCTACCAACAAAGATAAGATATAGATAAAATAGGTAACGTCTTACACTGAAGTAATAATACACTTCGAAGAACTAGGCTAGGCATTTTGAAATGGTAATATATTTTGTTAATGTTAAAAAGCCTGATCTAAATGTTAATAGGTATAAAAAAAAAAAGTATAAAATATTAAAAATAATATAAGTTATTTACATGATATTTCACTAGTCTATCAGTCTTTTGGGAGATTTTTATGAAACCGTCTTCATCTTTTCACACACAGTATTGTTCCCCTTTCATCTCTGCACATTCAGTCCAAAGAAGCAAAGGAGACATGCTCAAGGCATACAATTACTGCAGGCACAAGCACTTCCTTTCTGTGCCACTCTGGCCATTGACTAAGAGGGGAAACATGCAAGCCATTAAAGTTTTATAGGAGTGCAGTCATCACCCAGCACTCTGTGGTTCAATCATTAATTCATACCCAAACAGACAACATTGAGTACTGTAGCTAAGCATGGCTGTGAAGTGAAGCTATTTCTTGAAATTACACAGTTGAGAATTAAATGTAACTTTTGTTGTGTTTCTTCAACACTCAGACCTTTTTTTTTAAAAATGGAATCATGATTTGCATGGTCAAAATATTTTACATTTGTGCCCATATCTGTGCTATTCCCATTCCCAATTAATGAATCTAAAGCTACCTATTCATGCTGCCTTCCTGACACATAAATCCAATATTGATGGCTTCTACCCCAGAGCTGCACGTGATTTCCTTAGATGATGAATCTACGGTATCATATATAATGGGGAAAACTACTTTAGAGAGCACAGATGCGTGCAGGAACCTTCATTTTTGGTGCTCTATGTAGAGAGCACGCTGAGACACCATTTTGTCAGTCTGATTGGAAAATGTGATTTTACACATGCAAGTTCAGACTATAGTGAGTGTCTGTATGTTTGCTAATTCGATTCAATCTGCAAGGTTGCCTTGCTGAGAAAACATGGTGTTGTTGTGTGTTGAGAGCTCTTGTTGTATGTGTAAATATCTGCCACTTTGAGGTTTCATACAACTTCCTACTCAGTGAATCCCGAACCCTAACAGACTGGTCCACTGAGCATGTCAGAGCCTGAGCCTCAAACACCCATGCTTTGAAATAAGTGGCTATTGCCGAGGGAAATAGCAGGGGAAAAATATTTTTATGCCTCCATCAGAGTGTGAGCAGGGTAATCTCCAGCCTCAACTTTGAGGACTCTGAAATAGACACTTCTGGGGCACAGTAGAGGTGAAACCATGGACAAGAGATAATAATCATTGCAATTACAGCTTCACCACTCATTTTACTGTCACTCAAACAAGGGTGACTAGTTTGTCCTTTTTACGAGAATCCGGTAAGTGGGTTAAAAATGTAGGAACTGTGAATCAAGCAAACAGTGCTACAGCAGTCCAATCATGACTGTTACATACTTAAAAATGTAATATTATTAACAATTTTGTGGCTTCGGCCATGTTCAGCTTTGGTTTGCTGTGACTGCATTCTCTGAGTCCTTCACCACAAGTGTTTACTGAAACAGCTCTTTGTGTTTAAGTGCAGTAGCTCTCATTAAAATGAATAGTCAATTTCTTCCCTCTTTATCAGACAGAGTGCAATACGAGCACTTCCTCTTCTCACAGCAAGTTAGACCACAAGTGATGGTTTACTTATGAAACACTGACCTAGCACGGCAAGCAGCTTAACTCCAAGTAGTTGCTGAATATTTATGAAATATGATAAACAAGAGGCAGACTTCAGTTGGAGGTTAAATGCAAGCAAGAAACTGTTTTAACTGGGTTGTGATGGTGCAGAGTACGTTTTTTAAATGTATGGCTGTGGTGTATGAGGATTATGAAAGAGCAGAGCATCCCTGGCCTGCATTCAGTTGCATATATAAGGAATACAGTCATTTTCATTCAGCACACTTAATCATCATCATAATCAAGACGCAGATGCAGAGACAGTCAGAGTGCAGTCCAATCAAGAATAGTTGCAGTTTCATGAGGTTATGAGGTCTCTCTCATTTGGTTGTTTCACTAAACAACTCACACTGGTCAGTGCACATATGCAGACCGCCAAACCTCTTATTTCAAGGACAATCATGGTGACAGACCACAGACAAAGAAGGCAACAGTGACAAAAGTCAGACAAACATGATCAGCAAATGGTGAATAGTAATTACCCAGGAACCTAATGAGAAATATGGCTAAAAGAACATGATTAGCCCACACGACTTACTGTCGCAGCCACGACAAGAGCGTAATCAAGACAACAAAGTTTCAATTTGGATAAAAGATTTGCTTTCCCACATTGTACGAATCCTCTCTCAGGTTGAATATTTCTTAATGAAGCATAAACTCTCCAGAAAAAAACTTCATCTGTGAAAAAAATCTATAATACATGAAGTGCGCGCAAAACTGATTGTGAACAGGGAGAGGTGTCCCAAAACCTCTCCAGGGCTCTCCAGTGACTGCTTGTTTTGAAATAAGACTTATACAACTTACACACTACATTATACATGCATATATATGGAGCTATGTTCCACCTCCACACTCTCATGCCCAGGTGTTCAACACTAATCTCATACCTGATGACACCAGTGAAGCCCTGAATTAGGTTTTATGACAGTCATCTGATAAAGCCCCTATGGCAACCTCTGAATTATCCTTCCAACAGATAGACATAATTTTAAGCAAAAGAAGTGGATCACCCATCCATGCTCACTATTAATAGCAAATGCTCACATCTAAGCTAAACCAGTTTAAAACAGGCCAGTTTGGTTGCATTTAACATACATAGCATAGCATCATTCTCACCTTTGGATACTGAAAAGTCATTATCAGGAAATTAGTCTTTGTGTTGGCATGTGTCTAAATATAGCTCGTGTATTCCCAGGGTGAAAAAGATGTGGGTTAAGTAGCCTAATATTCAGACCACATTCTGAGGTAATTCTAAATTTAACATCAGCTTTTATTAGGCCGCTTAATCAAGCAGGGAACTCAAAGCTAAATGATTGTGAATGAGGTTATGGTGAATGAGGGACATTCATAATTTCCATCCTTTTCCCATACTGCAAAAATAAGTATCATCTCATTGTCGCATCATTATCATACCAAGATGAGAGGCTGTACTAATCGATTGCAGCTATGAAAATGAAAGTGCTTTACATCCTGTCTATTGCTTTTGTGTTCCTATATGGGTCAGTATTTGTCATGTGTATACAAACATGGGGAAATGTGTTGAAGGCATGTGTGTTTGAGGATGTTTAGCCTATTCTATTTTGAAACCAAAAGCTAGATCTGAATATGGCCTTGCATCAAAATAAAATGACACATCGTTACTCTCTCAGGTGATATCAGAAAACAGCCCATATTAAGCTACAGCATCCAGTGTGATGGTTGAGTATGCGGCGTACAGGCCTGCGAACTAGCCCACATGTAGCCTACCCTTGCGTTTTCTGTCTAGATGCTGCATACCCAATTTGCCCCTTCGCCATAAAATCTGAACGGAATATTAATATGAAATCATTATTTTCTCTGACCACTCTTACAATTAATGCAAAAACAAGTACTGTCAGAAGAAAAGAGAAATCACAAGGGGCATCCTGGTGGTCGCAGGGCGTATGGATTTGCTCCACTAACCCATATTTAGTGTAGCCCATGTTGCCTATGTTGAGGAATGGCAGCGTAGACTGAATAGAAAAATGCAAAACCCACGATCTGCATTCGTTTCCCTCTCCCTAGATATTTGTGGTTGCAAAAACATTTTATGCTTTTAGCGAAACGCAGTCTGGTCGAATTGTATGAGAGATGGCATGGAGCGTAGTGCATTAAAGCTACACTGAGTGCCTGGGTAAATAACCGACAGAAAACAGTCGGTGTTTACGCATAAACACGCAGATGGAGAGGCAGCACGGCTGATTTTCGGTGCTGGTTTTTTTGGCATCTTACCGTGGTACTCTGCGGTGACCTCGCCTCACACGGCGCAGCGGGTTGATGATGTCGGCTTGTCACTTTCCTGCACGGACCCGACGTCTAGATGGCTTTGCTGTTATGTCCTTTGGAGAATAACGCAAAACCCACGAAGTTGTCGAATCATCTGACCGCAGCCGAAGAATTATGCTCCCCTGATGATCATGTTTCCTGCAGATCTCTGAGGATGCGCTTCCCCGTGCCTGCCTGCCTGAGCTTAGCCGTGTTATGGCAGCCAGACTGGAGACTGGAGACCCTCCCCCGGGCGCAAAGCAGTGTATCAGGTGGACACTCAGCATCCCTCACATTCCTGCATCACTGGACGTTAAAGGGCAGGCCTGTGCATAAAAGGCTCAGTTTGTTCTTGTTTTTTCTCCCCCATGACAGTTTTTCACGGTTGACATTTTAGCATGTGACGTTCAGTATATTAAGAAAGGCGATGATGTAGGCTAACCCTGTGGTGTTGCTTTGGAGGTTTACATTAGGAGTTCACATCGACCTTATAAAACTTTTGTTTTTCCATGTCACACGATGTTGCAAACATGCATATCCGCTGTTTTTTGACAAACAACATTTTTCAATTAGTCTTAGTCGGCTGGGAGATCCGTAGTAGGTCGATTATTTAAATTAATTATTTTTGTAAGATACACGAGGCAGTTCAAAGTACTTTAGGTAAGTACATCACAAAGTCAACCTTTGCAGTAAAGTAAGAAAAGCTGGCCAAAGGTTTTACTACTTTTAGACCATACAGTAAATGTAAGTAGAGCCACCTGCTGGAAATCATGAACCTGTCATGCTGCCTTCATGTGCTCACAGGAAGTTGTAAATAGGATGAGCAAGCAGTAAAATAATGTTGTCATTCTTATGTTGACAATTAAAGGAAACGATGTAAAATGTAATATTAGCCCTAGTTGCAAGTCTGTCATTGTTGGAAGGCATACAAAATATTTATATTATGTTTTTGCTTTGTTAAACTATTTAAAAAATGTTTTATTAAATTACATGCATCATACACAATTTGCATGCATGTCTGCATTCTGCTACTGAATCACAGCTAATGTGTAGATCACATCAGTGTTACCATGAAATACTTGTGCACAGCAAGTGGCATTTGCAATGGGTGACTCATGAGTCAGAAATATGAGCTCCCAAGGAACACTCGAGGGCAGTTGTGTTAAAGCTCCTTTGTTCCCAGGTTGTGCAGCACATTTTAAGTCTGCAGAAGCTGGTGAATATCACAAGGAATACATTTGTTGGCATTGTGTATCACAGTAACTAAATGTGGTAAACAAATGTGCTTTTTACACAGTATATTGGATAATACCCTGTAGCTTTTATTGACTTTCCAGAGACATAAAGACAAATCATTTATTGTACCTGGGCTGTTTCTGCTGACCTCTTGTGGAGGCTACATTGAGTTAATGGAGTGATTGGATCTACGTTTAGGGGGAATTCACTGCTGCCAAATAAATACATTCAAGAGGTGGGACAAATAATTTACAAATTATTATGTAATATTTCTGTAAGATCTGAGATGAGATATCCATTCATTTGAATGTGTATAAGAATTCTGGTAATACTTTTTACTTTTATTGCCACAGATTAATTCACAAGCTTGATGGAAGTTATGGGACTATGTGGTCATAAAATCAGTAATCTCATGAGGAACTTTATTTTTCTTTATACATTTTGAGTTTTGACTGAATATGATGAAGATTTACTGACAACATCTGAGTCCTGAAAATCAATAAAATGCACAATAGAGTGAATAATATTCTTTAAGCAGGTTTTTCTCAACTGTGTTTCCAGTCTGACTGAATCATAACTGTATACACTGTGCTAGCCATTAGTGGATTGAGCAGTTTGGTAGTTCAATTGTTAAACATTTCAATTATTGAAATTCTAAAATATGATTCAGAGAAAAATATATGGGATTACTTCACAAATGTTTTGCTGTTTTAACTAACCGGTCTCCAAACTATGCAGTGATTTACAGTAAATTGCGAGTCATGATGTAATTATGAGTCATAAATCAGTGATACCACTGATCCTACCAACACATTTCATTGAAAATAAATTCAACTCAAACCCTATTGCATTCATTATAAACATATCTTAATAAGTCTCCGAAGTGCAAATAGCCTCAGACACATTTACATGGATTGAGGCTATTAACAGTAAGGGAGTTTGATATTTTTTTTTAATGTAGCGCAGGATGGATGCCCATAGGAAAAAACAATACATTTAGTTTTGAACAATTGGCACAATCAAAAAGGCCCTTATGAGTTTCAGTTATACAGAGTTAGCAAGAAATTCACTGTTATCAGGTGTAGTCCACGTGACCAGGACAACAGGTATTTAATTCAGATCGCTTTATGTTGTATTTTAAGGGTCTGTCAATATTGTGTGGTTACTGAACATATTATTCTACAAGATAACCTCGCCATCACTGTGTCACAGCCAGCAGAAGTTTCTCATATACTGAAGCAATTTTTAAATATTATATCAAATATTTGCTCTGTAGCTCTGTCTTCATAACATGCAGTATTTCAGGTGATTGGAACAATTCTGCCTCTTTGAAAGTTGCAAACATCAAATATGACTTCTGTTTAACAGCGTACAATTTTTATAGCAGAATTTCTAGTCCATTTATTGCACCGTTTCATCTTTGGTTGTTAGTTATCAATTGAAATTCAGCCACGTTCTAGTGTACTGGCATGTTTTCAGTTTCAAAACATAGAGTCCAGTCATCTAAACTGCGTTTTAAATCAGTTATTAAGTGAACATTCCTAGAACCATGTTTCTGCATATATAAATGCACATACTGTGTTCACTTTTCTTTGCAGCATGTACTACACTGAATTTGTGTAGCACCAGTAGCACATACCACATTTCAGCTGGGGGCAGTGTTGCTCTATAAATATTGCAAAAACATGTACTAATGCTGTACACTGCTTAGTGATTCATAAAGGTGTGTGTGTGTGTGTGTGTGTGTGTGTGTGTGTGTGTGTGTGTGTGTGTAGGAATGACCCAATCACTTACCTAATTTACCTTATCATATAACTGAATTATTTTAGTTTCACTCCATATTGAAGTCAAAAGAGATCCGGCAGTCATGCTCGGCTCTAATTAACCAAAATGCATTGTGAGTGAATCATGTGGATTGTTCACCCAGCTGAACTTAATTGCTATAGAACAAACACTTAAGCCTGCTTAAAAAGAGAAGATAAATGAACTCTTACATACAGCATGTTCATAGAGCATCTTTCAGTGCAGCAACAATCAGTGTTTTCTCATTGTTTGATGGTTAAATCAGTGCTTTTTTGCAATCATCAATTCCAATTTGACAAGAGGCATTGATGTGTAAATACTGTACCTGATTGCTTTGGTCCTCAGTGATTCGATAATTATTTTGGTTTTTGGTTTGTTGTTCCCAGATAATACTGAAAATGTCGATTCACAGTGAAAAATCATTGAGGCTTTTAGCGAAGGACATTTTCGTGGATGGGCAATGTGGCACTATGTTGCAGGTGCATTCGCTTCCTCAAGGCTCTGGAGACCTTTAGGGAGGAAAATGTTTTCCACCTGCACTTCTGTCCTGAAAAACAGCCCAATCTGACCTTCATCACTTCACTTGATCATATCTAAGAGATGGAACTGTGGCAGTTTCTACGTTTTTTTCTGCATGTCTACTACAATACTTTGATTGATTACACTGATTTAATATATACATTTTTACCACAGAACAGAACAGAAATATATTGTCCGTCACCAATCCAATCCCACACTACATATCTTAAGCTGTGCCCTTGTACTTTAAGCATCCACAGCTTGGGACTAGCGGGTATATTGTTCTGAAATAGGCCATGATGACAAGTTGTTCACTAGTGACCGCTGGCAGTGATATAAATTTTTCTTTCTGTCCTGCCTGTTGGCTCTAATGCCAGACCAAGAGCTGCTGTGAGCTTTATGACAAAATGCTTTATCCCCCATTAACCTTCACAGATTGTGCATCAGGAGGGGATTTCAGGTGGAATAAAGCACTGGTGTCAATAGGCAGGTGTGTCACTGAGCTCAAAGGAGAGACATCAGGCTAGCATGAGGCGCCCTCCGTCCTTCATTTCTCCTCTTTCTTTTGGGGTCATTCCTTAGCTGGGCACTGACAGCAACCACTGATAAGAAAATGATTAAGTATCATGGATTCAACCACAATCCAATTCATGTTCCTGGTTGCTCTGCAGACTACAAAAAAGCTGTGTCCGACACTTTTTTTTCTAATCAGGAAGTCCTAACAGCTTTTTGATTTCTCTCCATACAAGCCACAGTAAGTAAACGCTGCTTTACTTACTGCCTGAAATCAATTTACACTACATTGTGTTTCTGAATGAGCCACATTTTAGAGATTCCAGACATAGTTTGGCGTGAATACTGACTCAGAACTCAATGAGACAAATATAGCTGAACTGTATATGTTCAATGTATCTGAAATGCATCAGTCTGAGTTGACATACTGTAAAACACAAAATATATATACTTAGACACACACATACTGTATATACTGTATGTGCAAAGGCAGATTTAGCTCACAGGAATCACCAGTCAGCCGCGAAATTCCACCCGCAATGCATCTGGGCACCCATGAAAATGGAAATGGCAGCGGCTGATCTGTTGATGGGGACCAATCTGCCTCCTCATCAGGGCTCTTCATTAAAGTCGAGTACTGTCCATTAGACCCCATAATCCTCCTCACCCAGTGCCAAACACGACCTTGAGGTGTAACAGTACACACTGCTTTAACGCCTCCTGAGTTCTCACAGGGGTATAGTAAATGTCAGAGGCACTTTGGTTGCTGGCTTTTATGGGAGAAAAAGTTGTTCTGAAACAGAGTTCTCTTAACTATACAATTCCTCACAGAATCATCAGTCACATTACAGCCAATCATAACCAGTGAATTAACTTATCCTCATGATGCTGTCATTGTGCAGTGTGACTTTTTTCACTGTCTACTACAGAATGTGATCATTCCTTGCTCACCATAGTAGCTGCTTAATTGAGCTGGATGCGTGTCAATGATTTCACTTAGAGGGGATCATCAAGATTCAGACAAGCACCTGGTCTTTTATGTGCCTGTAGAAGGCTGGCAGGAAAAACGATTACCGGCCTCATTTGTTCTCTATAGACAGTTGTGACCTTTCCAATTGGCACATCCTCTTACGAATATGACAGCTTTTCTGTCCCGAAACCAGGAGTGATCTTGCATTTAATATGCACATAAATTGCATTTTCGCCTATTGAGTAGTGTGGAGCGAGAACATACTATACAATCAGTATGGCGGTGCTTTTTAACATTGGATGTGTCAGTTGTCGGTGGACGTTTATGGTGGTCTCATTGTGCTTGCCTTTCAGCGCCATTCTCACAGTTCTACGAAAAAAAGGCTGCTTGTGCACGTGCTGAATTATGGCTTAATGTCTGGGATGGTGACTATATGTAAATGCTCCGTATAGCGCCTTTCTAGTTTTTTCGACCACTCAAAGCACTTTTACACTACATCTGCATTCACCATTCACACCTTGAGCCTAAGTGCTCAAACAGAAAATAACATTCACATACATTCATACACTGGTGGAACAGCCACCAGGGGCAATTCAGGGTTCAGTATCTTGCCCAAGGACACTTTGACATGCAGCCTGGAGGAGCAGGGGATTGTAGTGACAGTAAGGGTCATGCAATATTAACACGAGATATAGTAAATAAATTATTTATTAAAATATTTCAAACACAGTGAATAAACTGTGGCCTTTACATCAGCTAAAACAGCTGTAGTGTTATGGGCCGACACGTTAGCCTTTATTTGGCATTATTATGTAATTTGCCATGCCAACAAGATGCTGAAAGACAAAAGTATTAATCTAGAGCTGTCTTAACACTTTGAAACCCAATAGGAACCACTGGCCTTTAATATTGGCTGTGCCGTTAACACATGCTGTAAGAAGTACAAGATAAAATACACACATACACAGCAAAATGCAGGTTGCACAGTTCATACCAATGAAGTCTCCAGTTTCCCATTGTACAATGGTTAGATTGTATCATGAAATGCATCTCTGCAGAGAGAGGCACAGGGAGTGATTGCCAAAATCACTGTTTACTTGAATGGATTACCTTTCAGTGGAACTGTTAGGATGTGCAATCACCAGGAAATATCAGTGCAGAATGAACTGGCAGGACTATCAAAATAAAAGACTCAAGTGGATGTTTGATTTGGAACTGGTATCCTCACCAGGAGCCAAAGGTTTTACAGTAAATGCAATTTTTGTACTCGATAAGTGCTGCTTTACTGTGGAGGTCCACTTTTCTCATGTTTATCATAAAAAACATCATGATTGCTTTTAATCCATGTATTTTCTAGTATGTCTGAGTATGTCATCTCAGAATGTCTATAAATTACACTATTTTCCATTTGTTCAGGCCTTTTAAGTTGTGCAAAAGATAGCCATAAATTGGGAAACTGAAAATGGAACTGTGAAAAGAAAAATATTCAAACATAATTTTCACCTTTAATTAAAAATGTACATTTTTTCTAATCCTAATATTTGTCTAGACATGATCAAAGAGGAAAAAACTATGAATGGCAGTGCTATAGCCAGGAAAATGTGGTGTGATGCTGACCTAAGGAGCACACCAGACAACTCGAATTACAAGTATGATGGAAAAGGAAAGACCTCATGAAATGTTCGCTCATTTTAGCATGACACAAAAAGAATTCAATTTGAGTAGGTTACAGTGAGGGATTCATCTCTTTTCGACTACAAAGAGACAGATGGAGAAACGGTGGAGAGGAATACATTCCAGGCACCCTTTCTCCCTTTATGAAAGTGTAAATGCTTTTAGTTGTTGCCTCTGTTTGTTGTGCAGTGCCCTGGTCGATCAATGTCTGCAGAGGCCATTTCTAGTGATGGGATTGTACAGACTCTCAATTGCCCACACATACTCTCATACACAAATACAAGAATGCCCATTGCCCACGCACGCACATACAAACACAGGAAAATGAGTTCATGAACACACACAAGGACACCCACAAACATACAAACTGTGTTAACACACCCCCCTTTCTTTTGCTTTGTCTATCTCTTGTGCTTTTGCATCACCACTTCTGTTTCAATGTTTAAGCCAATGGACTTTTTAGTAATTTTTTTATCCAGGGTCTCTTCTGTCCATCCTTGCTTTCATATCTTCAACAGGATTGGAGCCCAGTCTCAACCTGGGTCTTAGTACTGATGACCACAGGCACAACAACCATCTGTAATGTGTCCACTCCTCCCTTCAGGGACCTGGAGAAGGATCTGCTGTCACTCTAGCAGGGGAAACATCTGTTCCCATTAAATTACTGTGGCCCTGCCATGCAAGTTATCTCTGCTGCACTCCATTTTACTGCCTGAGTCCTGCACCTGTCGACAAGGGGATAAAACAAGATTAGTTAAATGACTGGGAACTGGGGAAGTAGTAAGGGGGGGACTGAGGGGGTGAGCAGAGAAAGAGAGGGAGACGTCTCTTCCCCTGTCGTCTGCTCTCTTACCAATTAGAAACTGGGGACTGTCCTCAAGTGAAGCCAAAGAGGGATATAATCACCTCAGCCATCAGCTAACTTGTCACTGCATGGACTAAGCCCATTACATAACTGTGAGAAGACGCTTGTCCATACTAAAGATTTTGCAAGGACTGTGTGCATAGGCGTTGTTACGACATTTACTTCTCAAATGCTGCAGTATTAGTCAGGGACAGAACTTATTTTTTACTTTCAAACTTGAATGCTTTGAGTTGCACCTAGTATGTAGCTGCTGCGGTATTGTGGTAGGATTGATGTAGAATGAATGCACCACGAACACCACTCAAGATTAAAAAAAATAGCAGCCGGGCATATGGCACACAACCACAACCTGCAACATCTGGTGTTATGTGATTGTAGATGAAAGAGCTGCAACTGTGTCACATCCAGTTTTCGTTCTTTTTCTTTCAAAGGACACATAAATAAACAAAGTGCAGCATAATTTGGACAGTTTGTTCAGTCAGCATGAATTAAATATAGCAGAGAAGGTTTGTGTGTGTGTGTGTGTGTGTGTGTGTGTGTGTGTGTGTGTGTGTGTGTGTGTGTGTGTGTGTGTGTGTGTGTGTGTGTGTGTGTGTGTGTGTGGCTAAGTGCTCTATGTGACTTTAACCTTTGTACCGCATTCCATTGTAGTTTTGACTTTATGCTCTGACAGCTAGAAAAAAAAAAGGCACTTCGACCTTGATATTCATGCATCTGTAACAGATGCCGCTTGAAGTGAAGCAAAGCAGAATATATTTTGGATATGCTTTTGTTATGTAATCCTATATCCGGATTCTTCACAAGAAGCATTCATTTGGTATTCAACAAATACAAATGTGAGCTAAATTAAAGGCTGCTGTAGGCTCCTATTGTGACACGCCTGCTCAAAACCTTTAACAAACATTTAAACTATACTGTCATAAAAGATCACTATGCTTTTCACCACAGGAAAAGTGCCATTGTGTATTTAACACATGCATAACAGCATGAAGTATGACCATATGTGCAGACATTTGCTGCTGAAATGCAAAACACAAGTCATAGCATCATCAAGGTTTATTCCATTTTTAGAAGACATTTGCCGCACAGCTTTGCCTTGTGAGATATTTTTTCCTTATGCGACTGGTTATTTAAAAGAAAATGAAAGTCGATGACAGATGAGGATGTTACTTTTGTTTGCAAGGAGTTTCAGTTGTGAAAAACTACATGTTCAGTCATTCTGCTGTAGCTTGAAGGAGTGCAGGTGAGTGATGCGTGTAGGAGGAGGACATGGGGTGAGGAACACAAGGCCAGCCAGGTAAGAAGAAAAAGAGATATCTGGAGGGTAAAAACAGCGGGTGAGAAAAGAAGTGATGAAGAATATTGGCTGAGAGAAAACCCTGTTGAGTGTCATGACAAAGTGAGGTGGCAATGACATGCTAAGAATAGAGATCCTCAAATGGAGGGACATAAACAAAATGAAGGCAATCAAGTGACTTTTGCACAGCTCTATCTCTCTCTCTCACTCACACACACACACACACACACACACACACACACATATATATCAGATGACATGCAAAATTTGCCCTTGACAAAAGAGGAAAATTAAGTACGCTGCAAGTCAGAGCTTTGAACAAAGATCTGGAGTAAACTGATAAGTCCAGAAAGGGCAATGATAAAAAAAAAGAAAATATTAAAGACTGGGTAGAGGTTAATCATTATATAATAATTGGTAATACAGTGTAATAGTGTAAAACTGGAATAGTTTAATGGAAGATTTTAGGAAACACTCTTACTTGCTTTCTGGCAAACAGAGCTAGATGAGAGATCAATACCACTCTCATAACTGTCTGTTAAATCTGAAGTTAGGAGACAGTTAATTTAGCTAAGCACAAAGACTGGAGACAGGGGCTAGCCTGGCTCTGTCCAACAATTACAAAATCTACCAGCATCACTAAAGGTCACTAATAAACATGGTGTATTTCTTTTTGTTATCTGTACAAAACAAAGTGTAAAAACCCACAATGGCTGTTTTCACAGGGGGTTATGTGCAGACTGTTTCATAGATTTTTCACTGTTGAGCAGAGCAAGACTAGCTGTGTCCCCCTGCTTCCAGTCTCTGTGCTAAGCTAAGCTAACTGTCTGCTAGCAGTACCTTCATATTTATTTAACATCATATCACTGCATAGCCCCTTATAACAATTAACTCAAATCATTCAGCTTTCTCTGCAGAGGCACCAAATTCCAATCTTTGCCTCGTTGCCATCTTACTGAACTACAGTATCTCTTAGTTATGTAGGGTGACCATACGTCCTCTTTTTCCCGGACATGTCCTCTAAAAAATGCGTCCAACAAAAAAGGTTGATGTGGTTCTACAGCTAACTTTCGAAATGTTGAGCTCGTTCTGCATGAATGGTTATTATTGACAAGTTAGCACTTAGCACTAACACATTACAGACTATGAAGATCTTTTTTCTTGCACAAGGATTTAATGAATGATAACATCATAAGGAAACAGCTGGAAGTAATATTATACTAGTGGTAAGCTATATGGGATACTAGCCTATTATCTGAACTTAGAATCAGTAGGCCTACAGTAATATTGGCCCTATTGAAATCTTACCCCGCCCCCAAACACACACACACACACACACACACACACTGCCACCAGCCCCAACCTTACATCCTCTGCGGATGTCTGTCTGCTTCCTCCCCCACTGTCCTCTTTTTTGAAAACCAAAATATGGTCACCCTAAGTTATGACTAACTTCTATGTTTATCACCTACTGACTTGTGCATGCACAAATTATTATTTATTTTATGATCACCCTAAATAACATCATAGGTGACATCTTTCCCATACAGCTGATGGAATGAACTGTTTCATAATAATTAATAAACCTTAATTATTCAGTGGATCTCAGCGAGTGTCATGAAGCTAATGAAAAGCAGCAGCGGCTATCATCTTTCACCCGGATAGTTTAATTCTTAGCACTGCCTTAGTCTGATTAGAGCTTCGCAGCTCATTGCTATGCTTTTCAATACAATGCCTGGAAGCTGTGATAAACAACTTTTTAATTGCAAATGCCTGAAGTGTGACCAGTGTCAGACGTTTGCATTTTACATCAGCGCACTGTTTCCATTGCAGCATTGCTCACCTCGCCTAAAGATGGTGAAATGCATACCCAGGCTATTCAAAACACTAAATGTTGCTTTATTAATTTACATAGAATATTCAGTTTGATTTATTTTTTGCTCCTTTCTCACTCCTCTATCTTTCATATGATTTTATTTGACTAATGACTACTTTATTTACTACATGGATAGCTTAAGACAAATAACACATGGTTAAGAAATGTCCTATGTGAACATAATAATGAATCATCATTGAATATTCATTAGAAAATCATCATTACCATCTTCTACATATAATACATCACAAAACATCTTTCTCCTGATAAGGACCTAATTCTCTTTCAGGGTCTGCAGACACTTGTGGGCTTCAAGAGATTTTCACAAAGTAACGATTGGCCCTTGCTGGTGGACATGGATAATCAATTTGTAATTATTCTTTCAATGTGACACCAAATGAATATGCAAAGACAAAGACACATGGGCTCAATCTTTCTCTTGAGTTTTAATCGCACTGATGAACTACCGTTTTGTCCCCATTTCCATGTGTGAATAAATCAATGACATGAAAATAGATAAGAAAATCTATCTCTCTTTTCTCACCCTGTCTCTGTCCCTCTCTCTTATAAATCTACTGGCCCATGACTCCCTCCATCATTGAGATTCGTTTTATAGTAAACTTTTACAAGCAAGATATCTTGGCTTGTAATGAGACAAATATAGATTTTACAGGCTAGCAGTGTCTAGCTGGCAGAGCTTCTTCCCCTGCTGTGATGAGCAACATTTTGTAATATGCATTTCACCTTGAAAAATGTTTTGCTGCGTCATCACTTTATCACAAACAACAGTTTGAAACCGTCTTATCATTCCACTTCATATAAAACACAAAAAAATAACAAACATTGGATATCTCGATAACAAAGCAGCACCCGGCTTTCAGCTTTCATCATATTTATTCAGAAACTAAACACTGAATCACCATTGTGTAATACAGGCACATTCTGGAATTGCATTCACAGCAAACAGCAGTAATAACTCTGTGCCCTTGATGCCCAATGGTACAATGTAAGACATTTATCTTGCTTACATGCATATGTAAGCATCTATTTCAAAGCATGTGCGCACACAATATCACATGAGCAGTCATGCACAGCCTCGGCCTCGGCCTCTTTGTCGCTCTCATAATACAAGGATGCCACTGAGGAACACAAAGAGAGAGCATCATAACCTCTGCTGTGGCTAGTCTTTTTAAATTGTTCCCTTTAAATTATTCATCACTAACATATTTGTCAGCCATCCTGGTGTGCTGTAGAGGGTTTTAAATATTGAAAATATTTCACATCTAATAACAACAGAGTACATTCTAAACTCCATGAAGTAACTATCAGGCAATGCATGACTCATATACAGGATGTGTCAGCAAAGCTCGAACAGCAGAAGAGAATCCCGCTGCATATGTCAGCATCACTCCCAATCTGCCACTGTGGTGTATGAAAAATCGTAAACAGCGTGAGAGCATCCCATTGAATCTGCCTCCCACTCACATTCTCTGCTGGTGGGAAACAGGTGGGCGAGGGTCGGAAGCACACTGCCCTGGCACTCAAGAGAACCCAGAGTTCAAGACTAGCTGTAATTGTGGTTCTGGAGTGGGGGAAGATTCGATCTTTACTGATTAATTTATACACAAACATCTCTATCATCACAGACATGGCTGGTTATCTTACCCTGTGAGAAATCCTTGGATCCTCCCCCAAAATGCCTCTTATAAATAAAGGCTGCTTTTATAAGAGAACACAAACACACAAGCAGTGAGACATGCACATTGGTATTTGCATGCCCTGGAACACACACACACATACACACACACACACACACACTCTCACTGGAGCAGAAACTGAGCAAAGTCATTTGGTATTTGTACAGGGCAGAGTTAAGATGAATTAATTCAACTAACCACTTTGGGGTTACATTTAAATTTAAATCTCCCTCGAAGGGACATCTTCCTCTTTAGTAATGCTTGCATTTTATTCAGGGCTAAAGATAACAGTGTTTCACATACAAGCCCCAGCGAATGCATTCAAGTTTGTAGAGGGGTCTTTAAGTAACACTCAGTGTTTCTTGATCTGATGTAATCCCCCAAAATAGAAACTTCAATTCTTGTAGTTTCTGTCTTTTTTGTTTTTTTGTTCCGGTTCACTTTTTTGTTGTTTGCTGAATGTGAGGTTTGGATTGGGGTCTTTCATTATGTTTCCTCAAATTACCACAATCTATAAAACCTCTCTACCACAGTTATATTCCAAAAATTACAGAAGCACACTGCTACAGCTTACATTAAATAATGTCACTAAACAACCTTTATTACTCCGCTCCTGTTATGCTTCAACGCAATATATGTTGTTTTTTTATGTCCTTCGTTAGTGAGGTCAACATTTTTAACCTGTAACACATTACATGATGGATTGGTGCTGGCCATTGACTGGAACACAACAGTAATCAATAACTAAATAACCAAACTGCCTGACACAGCACAATGTAATGCTTTGTCGCAAATCTAATACAAATTTGTAACTTACAAATGCTGCCGATATGTAAAAATCTAACATGCCAAATAATAATGTAGGAAATTATCATCAGCAGTGCCAAATACAACACAAACTCAAACATGGCTAAAAAACATGTTCTGTGTCAGGATAAAATCCTTTAACAGTGTTTCACAATCTCATGAGAAATTTTTGTACAAAGCTATGAATGAAACATCTTCTGTGTAAACTCAATATGTGCTTATTTACTCTCTTGTTTCTGTGGGTATAACACTTAATGTGTTCCCCATCTTCTCTTTTCTGTCTTTTTCTCTTACATTTTTATAAACGAAAACAATTTCTGTATTTTTAAACCTGGTCCCTATTTTCACATATTTTCGTATCAAAATGACTACCCCTTTGTAATTTTGACAGGCACAATTGCCTCAAAGGAATATGTTGCAGCCATTGCAGCTGGTTCATGGCGACCAGCTGATGTCATCTTACTGCATGTATTCCAAAATACCTACGAAAATATGTCTTTATTCCCACATGTAGTTATTAAATATTTGCATGCAATAATTTATCTTGAAGGAGAAGAAAAATAAATCCTGACAAATCAGTTGAATATTATGAAGGTATTGTAATTGTCCTCCATTCAGTTGCTGAATCATCATTGAAGATCATGGTCATCACTCAAGTTGAGTAAGAGGTGTGCCAAGATGAGAAAATGAATACTGGTCATGCAAAGAATAACCTAGACACCCAGAGAGCAGGACTGGGGTTTGCATTGCGTGGGTGGTTGGGCTAAGGCAACAAAAGTACTTTGGTTAAGGAAAAAGATTACGGTTTTGGTTAAATATTGAAAAAGTCCTTTCTCGTGTTTAGCAGATATTTTAGCAAAATACTATTGTAAGAGAACATTTGACTGACTAGTATCAATATTTTGCAACTTGCCAGATATGTTAACAGTTTCCACAGAATGTTGATAAAAAAAAAACTAGAAACATTATGTGTCCTTCAAAATGTATTTGCAGTTGCAAATTAGTAGTAGCCCTACATAATTTCCTTCCATACCTTCTGATGTTCTTTACAGGGCTGAAAGTTTCACCAATGAATTATGTAATTAATGTATTCCACTGGCTGTAAAATATCAAATAGGAGACCTCTTCATTCATGAAGTTGTTGGTCTATCCCAGTGAGACAACCTGAGCAGATCAAATTAACAGGCAGTACACCGAGGACTTCTCCAGCATTGCTCACCCACCATGTGTGGAGTAGCCACAGGGGACAAAGTGAACAGCAATAAAGGAAGATGAGAGAGGGATTTGGATAAGTCACAAAGGATCACCCCATTATATGAGCTATTCCTTTTTAAACCCTCATCAGCATAGCGGGGATTTCCATTGCGGCTTTACCACAGCTCAGGCAACACTACAGTCTCCCAAGAGAAAAAATTCTCTTTTTATAGCGCTGCATGATGCAGCTGTCACTTATCAGCTCATAAAAATAAAGGCCTCATCATTTATGAGATTTAACAAATTCCTTAGGCAACACCTAACATTAAGGCGGTATTTAAAAAAACATCCTATGGGGGAGGGAATGCTCTATTCTTTTAATGTGCCATCAGTGCAGTGAGTAATTTGCAGGCGGTTATTTATCTGCAAGAGAAATTCAATAGGTTATCCCCAAACAGTTTCAATAGCTTTCTTTGACACTGTATCTAAACTAGGAAACACAACCTGAAAGGGCAAGGGTCAAGTGTTTGTGAGTGTTTTATACTGCCATGGTGGACTGTCCAATTTGAAGCAACATTCAGTAGGGGACTACCACATCCAAGCAGTGCTAGGGCAGAGGACGCAGTGGAATCGTTCAGTCCATAATACCCAGACTACACTAGAGGCAGATACAGTAAAGTTGTTGTTGACTAATGTTATTAGATCTATTGTGCTTAGACTCATGTGCTAGTTACCTATACCGTGCCATTCTCCCAGATATACAAGTTGACATTTCTCTGAGAGTGTAAGCACAATATTGGTCTTTGTGATCTTCCAGGTAATTTGCTATGTCCGACGTTATACTTTGTTTCCTTTGTGCATAAAAAGCACAAATTATTGCCTGAAAATTCAACATTCGGAGGATGAACAAATGAAGAGAAAATTAAGTGTCTGACACCAAATAAAATCTCATGGGGGAGCACCTCCAGAACCCCTACGTGATTTGTGTCCCCAGGGCATGGCCGCTTGCGAGGTGTCCCTTTTTTTTTTCCACTTTGAAGATGGCAACCCTACAAACAGCTTCAAATGAACAATCTTAGAGGTCAGAAGGTGACAAAATGAAAGCGATGGAAATAGGAGGACTTGGACGAAACAACATAATGCTGCTTGAGTGCTCAGATGAGTGAGATTCACTGAAATCTGCAGACATTCGGCCATACATCCCTTTCTCTGTTGTCCTTGCAAGCCAATACGTTTTTCAAAACATGTGACCATTAAAGTGAAAGCCTTCACCTTATACCTTTCCCCTTCAGCACAATATGTGCTTTATTGATCACAAGGCTGTTACTTGGATTGCTGCTGTAGTTAGATGTCATTGCTTCGGTCAACCGGAGCAGCCTCACAAACAACATGGGGGACTTCTGAAGCAGCACACTAGCTGTACATACACTTTCATTGTGCAGATTGTCCAAACTGCAACATTCAGGATTGTGACCTATAAGCTATAAACTTTTTTTTGTTACTTGATTAGTATAAAGTATGTTTTGTGTCCACTTGAAAAAGGATGTCCTGGTGAAGAGGGTTTATATTCTAATGACTGACTGCTTTACCTAAATATTTTAGGTAGTCCTCACTTCGGAGAGCTTATGTCCAGACAAAAGTCCTTGTAATGTACTTGAGGTGAACCTAAGACATCCAACACAGAAGAGAAAGGCAATTAAATATTGATTGGACTTCGAGAGGAAATGGATGTTGTCTGCTTCAGTCAGCAGTGTCAGTAGACACATGCATGTTTCCTTTAATCAAGTCATAATTAAATAAAACTGACAGTGGAAGGATGTCTGCGTTTAATTTCCTGTAAATAACCTATGAACTGGTCCCTTGCCAAGTCTGTAAGGTAGAAGTGCCTCTTGCACTTAAAAGTCCATGATAATTCTGGCATTGACCAATGCATGTTTTGGCAATGGGCCAATGATACATCCAAGCAAACTGGATTTGTACTGTCCTGTTTTAGTCATTGTCAGTATGCATGAAGGTCAGAGGTCCTCAGACTGAGGTTTGATGCTTGAAAGTTTTCTTTCTGTAACAATTCAGTTTAAGGACTGTTGATTTTGCATCTGAAATGACAACTGTTGCTGGCAGGTTTTATCTGTTACCAATCAGATTTTGCCACAAACTTCATCAGCCAATCACGTACTCACTGTCAAACTTTAAAATCTGTTCTCCTCTCTTCCTCTGTCAGCTGCCTTTTCCATACAAACACAAGACTTTTCTCATATTCATTGTACATATGTCAATTCACTCAAATTAAGCCTTGAAATGGTTGAAATGTAGTTGTGATGTATGGTCCTCAGCATCAGAAGCAAAGGTCAATTACTACTGTAGGTAGTAACCGAGCAGATAAACACAATGTTTAATCCATTCATTTTACACTTTGTATTTTGGGTTTTTGCTTTTAGAGAAGCTGAATTTTGACAGTGTATGTGGGGAATTACAAAGCTTGACATTCCTGCAGTGCCTACAGTTGATGATTGGACAATTGCTTTTCTGGGGAGGGATTTAGCGTTTAATTGCTTACTAGAATAATTTAACATTTGTTTCTGCTGGCAAGTATAACTTTCAGTCGGTACTCCACAGTGCACTTTATGATAGGCCTACTGATTAATTTGCCTGAATTGTAAGTGTATAAATTAGAGATTTATTTCTCTCCAGGCCCTATAATTGCTCCACTGTAAATCTATTATGAGGGGGAAAAACATGTGGGGTAATTCAAGCACAGCAGGCACAAGCACAGACTTTCAGAGCAGGTGTGAAGATATAGTAGAGAACCATTATTAAGTCAGTGTCAGGTAAACAGACCGCAGTAGAGAGAACAAGTAGCAGGGCTAGGTGTCATTCTGACAGGCAGCACAGAGAGTAACAGGGGTAGCAGTGTTGGGATCAAGAAGCACCTGCTGCTCCCTCAAGAGCTCCTCAGCAGCATGGAAATGCTAAGAAAAAGAAAACAATAAACACTTTGCTATGCAGTGAACAAATAATTCTAGCGAGGCATTTTGAGTTGGGAACCTAATAATGGCATGAGATGTGTTTCCAATTCCATCTCTGCTGAGACTGTAATCACATTATGCATAACATTTCTGTGTCTGAATACAACTGGCCCTTTTACCTGCACAGTGGGACATCACAACATGTGGGGCTCAATTTTCAAATACCAAAGATGCTTTTCTCTCTCAACCCAGGGCCTCACACACAGAAACACACGTCACAACAGTACACATTTATGTATATTCATGTGCAGTTTTAGTTCTCTTGAAGCTGCAAATGGCAGGAGCATGTGCAAAGTTAGACTTATTTTCTAACACACACACACACACACACACCCCTACATCACATACGCAAAGTTCAAAATTAAACAATGGTGGCTTTATTTGAACTAAGAAACCACACAGCAGTGATACTCCACTGCAAAGCTGAGTGAGCTCGCACTTGAAAAGAGGTCAGCACTCAAATGATGACCGACAGAAACAATCAGGGCTCTTTCTCACGATTGTGTGACTTTCCCACAGCACTGTACGTGTTCATTATGCGCCCTGGGCACATCGCTTTAGTGGGCTAACGCCTATCGATTCCTCAGCCTCACCACCCACAACCACTCCTTTTTAAACCCAACGCCATTGTCCATGCATTACAGCTACTGCAGAAATGAAAGGGGAATGACTACAACACTCAAGTGGAATACCTAAATGTTACATTAGCACTTCTATCAACTCTGCCTGTCTAAAGAAAGAAAGCAAGTATCTAAGAAGCAAGTCAATAAAGATAAAAAACAGAAAGGAAGGCGTGATAATTGTTGACATTGCTTGGAAAGTCATACCTTTAAAGTATGTTAAAGTGTTTTTAAATGTAAGTGTAATGTAATGATTATATACATTATATATATATATATATATATATATATATATACACACACACACACATGTTGCAAATTATACAACAACAATCTAGGGGTCAACTGTTTTTTTCCCAGGTCATAAAGCCCAGAACAGTGCAGACACGTGCTCCAGTGAACAATGCTTACAATATCCTTGCTTTCTTAACTAATGTCTGAAGTCTGTAGATGATGATATATCAAATTCATTACACAAGTTCATGGGTGGCCCATACCCCACAACAACATTTGTAGTCAGCGGTCACAAAGTATTCTAGAGTAAAACTGCCAGAAAGTCAGACCCGCACAACACTGAACCAGAACCAAAGACACTATCATAAAATACAGCCTGCATTATCATCTCTGATTCCTAATTCATTTCAAGTTTTAAGTTTCAACAAATATCTCTAAAACATTATTCTTGTTGACTGTGAATGAAATATAACCTGCATTCAATAAAGCAGTGGTCATACATTTGAAATAACACCTGGATTTTAATATTTTTCAAGTAGCTAGCCAGGTAAAACTCCTGAAAAGTTGTGATACACTGGACTGAAGCAGCTGTGAGTGAAGCAGGCAGACAAGACATTCAGCTAATGTCTACTAATGGTCCATTTTAGATGTGTCTGTTATCATATTTCAAGATTGTTGAGGCACAATGTGAGAAACGTATTGTAACAACAACATTACAAGTAAGAAAGACACCCCTGAAATTTTATTTTCAGTCATCCCCCCACCCGGAAATCAAACCACACTTGCACAGTAGTTTTCACTGTTTTCACTGAAAGGTGAAGCACTGAAGGTGCTGATTCCATTGAGATTTTGTCCTAAATGTAGGGTCTGTCATGAAGGGTTCATGACCAAAATGAGAGAAGACATACAATTAAAGCTAATCACAGCTACAATACAGTGTATGGTGAAATAGCCCAACAACACAACTTGTAAAGAGATATTCTCATTCACACCCTTCATAAATATGTTTAAGGAGTAATAAAACTAATAATTAAACCAAATGTTTAAACACCACAAAACCTTAATGCAGAGATACTGTACAGTATCATGCTTAAAAAGTTATAAAGTGTACCAAATAGGATTCTCTTCTTATGGGTTTTGATGCATTTCCAATATACAGCAAACCATACTGCCATATACAGTATCACTGATGGTGTTTCCCACACTGAGAATTACTGGAAAAAGTCATCATTAGTAGAAAACTCTCTGTCTCTCCAACCTGCTCTCTGTACTTTGTAGGATATAATGTGCATCAACAGCAGGGGAGCATGTTATGTGAAAAAAGTATATTGGAGCCTGAATAACACTGAGAACATCTGGAATCAAAACATGTTTGTTAATAATGAAATGAACTCACTTATCTCCAATTTATATAGTTTCATATTGCTGTTTTGGAGCTGAAGCACCAAAGACATTCTCCAAGATGCACAGAGTAAAAGCCCTTTTTTTTGTCAAAGGCATGCCATGCGACCACAATAAAATATAAATGTTTGATGTAGACCAAATTTCAATGAAACAAAATTAGAAGTTAGAAACCAAACCAAATCTGGTATGCAGGAGTAGAAATGGGAAGGAATCTATTATAAAATATCAAATAACATGCACACCGTTCTTTGTTAGTGAAGAGAAGCAGAAGACAAAATGAGGGTCTGAAATGCACCACGAACCTCCAGTTAATAGACTCTCATACTCCATGAATGATCGTCAGTGAAAGCGGAGAACACCATTACACATGTCACCTGTTTCCATTCTTCATCATAGAGAGTGGGGGGAAAGGGTAGCAGCCTGAGAGTTAAATGGAAGAAAAGCCATTTTCCGATATTTCCTTCAGTACTATTTGTTTCACTGCTTTTAAAATGAAAGGTATGCTTCACTGATACTCCTGTTATGGAATATATTTTAAAAGATTTGGCGCATGTGTTCCGCCTCTTAATAATAAATCAAGTATTTCAACAGGGAGGTACTGTTTTCTAATGTAGACTAGCTACTGTATGCATTTTGCACTGTTAAGTTGATAAAGTAGAACAACTGATTTGTCCGTCTTTGTGTTGCAGCAGAGAGAAAAAGAAAAACAAAACAGTGATTTAAAGAAGCAACCAATGCACACGATACAAAAACAAATCAAGAACCAGTTGCCTGCTCTTCCTCCAATCTGTATTCAGACTCTATCGTCCTCAGCTAGCATGGATCATCTAGAATTAATGGACAGTAATGCACCAACAATGCCCCTGTCAGACACTCCCCTCCCCCTACAAAGGCAACAGCACAGTAGCGTAGTCACCACATTAACACACACATTGCGCTCAGAAACTGAAGGTCTAAAAACCCCCAACTGGAACGGATTACAAAGCCCCCTGTCATTTCACTACTGTACATTTTTCATTCTCAAGTGGGTCGACTGAGTTATTAATATAAGGACATGTCTTGATGATGGAATAAAAATCCCTGTGTATTTTGATTTACAGAGGAGTCGGAAAGTTGTAAGGGGATTATTCTCCATTAGAATGTCCTGCCAGGTACTGAGACTTCAAATAAACATCTTTCAACCTCAGCTCAACTGACAGGGCTTAAGGAAGTCACTGTATCCAAGACAGAAATAAATTCCATTTTAAGGTCTTATTCAGAATATGCTGCTTACATGCACATTTAGCTTAGCCTTCTAAAATCCTTTTAACCTTTCACATCAGCAAACAATCAAAACATGTCTAGTACTCACTGCATGCAAAATATTTGCTTGACAATCAAATCAAAATAACTTTAAATAGCGGACATAATGTCCTTGTGGGGAACGCTGTGGGTGGAGAGAAAACATGTCAAGGGCCTCACTGTTGAAATTGTGTAGCATTATAGAATCAAACTACAACAGCACCCGTGTATATACACTTCTCAATTACATGTTGTGAGGAAATATATGTTGTTCTCTGGCATTTTTCTTTTCTGTTCAAGTATAGGAATTGCTACATATATGCACCATTGGCTAGTCATGGGGAGGTGGTCCTGAAGGTAAATGGAAAATGATGGATTTGGTTAAAGTAAGTTATTTTTCCAACCCAGACCCTATCTGACCCTATGTTTTTGTATGTGACTAACTAGGACACCATTTTCCAAAACTGGTCCAGCATTGAGCAAGCATGCTGCAGTCGGCAGCAGCGAAACAGGGCTGCACGTAATCCCCGCGGGCAATTGGCCCTCGTCAAAGCACGTCAGCTAAAGTGCTTGTTTTTACCACTGATGTTATTACATGTCTCTGACAACATTATGGAAAGGATCCCTACAGAGATAGACCTTTTTTTAAGCGTAAGATCCTTTTTGTTAGTGTGGTTAAACCACATATTCGCAATATCACTCTTGCCAAAGTCACCAGACTCCCTTAACAAAACACGTAATTTTACATTGCAGAACACGGGAGTTGCTGGTCAACAATGGCCTCAGTCAGTTAGTTACCAATGTCACACAAATACACAAACTAACTAACCGATCGAGGCAGTGGTAGACTAGAGAGGTAAAATTAGGTTGTCAGTGGAGTCTGGTGATGAGATGAGAGTGATACGGCAACTGTTTCTGGTCTTACTCTTTGAAACAAGGTCTTTCTCTAATAACAATATGAGCCTGACAGTGGCAAAAACTTACCCTTTAAGTTTAGGGAAAGATCATGGTTTTGTAACATTTTAATACGGTACATGTCTCGTGCTTCAAGTCACTTTTGAATTTGTTGGTGCTGTGAGTGCCTAAACATAGGCATAACAAAACCATAAATCATGCTTTAGCTGCTATGATATGCGATGCTTATATTGATAGAAAACATTATCAGGGTTTCATATGAGTTGTATTTAAATAAAATTTCTAGGAGAATGGCTTGACAATAGACAACAGCTTTATTATTGTGTTTACAGTACATGCCCCATCATGCCAACTAAAGTTGACATATCACTGCAATCATATTTGGGCTTCTTAAAACTGAGATTTAATAAAGTCTTTTATATATGTGCCAATTCAAACATTAAATGTGACTGATTTTGTTTGTACAGTAACAGTCAGAAGCGCTTGAAAAGATGCACACTACAAGTTATGCATTTCTTGCGGTTGTGTTGTCACTTTTGTTGCTTGACTTTAAAAACAAAACCTTAAAGTTAGGGGTTTGTATTTTATATATGGACTCTTTTTCTAACTAAAGATCCACATAAAAATAGAAAGTCTGGACTTTAGGGAAGTTCAGCACAGATATCGGCAATTCATAATTGATGTGAATAAACATAATTTCCATATCAATGACATTCAAATGACTTTCATATTAGCTTCACTCTATTAATTCACTGCAGTCACCAAAGGCTTGTGGGCTGTTTGTCATATGTGGCAGCTCTTCAGATGGTCCCTCTGCAACAATGGCATGAGGGAATCACTGGTGGTTATGATGAAGTGAGTACACTGATGGCAGTTTAAAGATGTCACTGACACTGGCAAGCCAGTGGTTTTTGAGTAGTTTCTTAGTAGGCCCAAAGCACTGAGACATTTACCACTACTCACATGTCATTTGAATTAAGTTGGTGACAGTTAATTCCACTCTGAGACGCCTGGCTGGTTAATGAGAAGCCTGCTGTGGGTTTGACTAGTAAATTATATGACTGAATCTGGAATAGTAATAACAATAAAAATGATATTCATAGTTGAAGGATAATGATTAAACCAAACTTCATATTCATGTTATACTGAGTATTATTTAGGGGGAAGAGTGAGCTGAACAGAATACAGCCACAGGTTACATTTGCAAGTGATGTTCATTTTCCTCATCAATAAAAGACATTAAGTCATTGAATTGATGATGCAACTCATTTCAGCTGGTATGGTGATGAGTTTCAAGTGCTTCAACAAGCCACTAACATACCGGCAGTTCACAACATCCCTTTTGTAAATTGTGAAACGTTCTACATTTTACAATTGCTTAATCTTGTACATCTGGTTTGTATATATGAAGTGGTATTATTTATAATGGCAGACTGTTTATACAGAGAATCTACTCCTCTTCCACAGTCAGAAGAAGCCATGATTATTTCAAAACACAGGTGGCATCTGAATATGAATGGTTAGCCATTCACTCTGTTGCAATTCCCATCATGAGCTGTATTTTCGAAATGAATGAAATAGCTTCTAATGTGAGGATTCAGCAGTCCTGTGTTTCATAGCGATAAGGTTTCCTCAAATAAAGGATAAATAAATAAAATAACTTGTTAAAATTTGACACCAAATGACTGCATTTTGGATGGACCAGCTTAATGCTCAGCACACAGATAAAGGGTTATTATATTCAGCAGGGACTTGCCTGGTCCTAGTTTTTAATAAGGGCTGACTGTGAGCTGCTGAGATCTGTAGTGTGCATTTCCACTGGGACTGTGCCGTGTATTGACCCCATACATGCTCTGAACACACCCATCACTGACTCTTGCTTGCTTATTTCCCTCACTAACCATTAAACACGCCATGCTTGGTTGCATCTTAGTTTACAGGATGTAGCAAATTATTTACTGAAATTAGCAAATGAAACTAGACCCTTTATCGAATATCCTTCAAACAGGGTTTCAACTGAACCATGTATTGTTCGCTTTGTAAACATGATTTTGTTGTAGTATTTGCCATTATAATGCTCATGTAGTCATACCAGTATTATCCCTGTTCTATTTTCATATTCAGAATATTTTACTGTTAATTCAAATCAAAGTTATTCTTTGTTGTTAACAAGAAATGTAAAATCTCCAATATTATTCTGGTGAAGTCATAAGTGATTTCACTGATTATGCAGAGCAGTGGAAGTATTAAATTTATGCACCCTAAGTTAACAGTGAGTGGGTTGTGCAGTCTCCCCTGAAATCCCGTTGTTGGCTTTGCTCGTCAGAAGTGTATTTCAACCCACTTAAATCTATTTGGACTTTCTGGGGTTTTCTTTATCACTTGATAAGTGCAAGAGGCTTACCTCACCTTAGGGACTGACTCCTCTCTGTGTTCCTGTTGACACATTCGGTCTATTTTAATGACAACATGCCTGTGCCGAGATATATTATTGAGTCTCATATGTGAAAATCATTTGTCTAAAAAATAACCTCAAAAAGGAACGACTCTTATAAACTAGAGTCTCAGAGTTAGTGTCTAACATCATTTCCCAAGCAAATCTAATCAGCTTTCCAAAATAACTAAACCCTTGTCCGTTACCCAGGCAAAGTTTAAAAAGAGGCAGTTAAAGTTAATTTGCCACCTTTGGCTTACTTAATTTTTGTAAGCATATTAAAGATGCCAGAGGACTCTTCTTCTGGTTTTCATTTGAACCATATTGGAAAATGTTGGATCCACAAGGAAAGGGCATAGAGAAAGAGTGGGTACCTATTTTTGATTGAGTTCAACTAGATAAAGTTTCTTATCCAGCATCCAAACATTGCAGCCTCTTGCCCTGTCACAGTGCTAATCATTTCGTCATCAATGAGTATTTTTATCATTCAGAAGGCATATTAAAACTTAAATAAAATGTACTTTGACATGACTTTAGAAATACAAGAAGAATTCTGAACCTCAGGGCATGTTTAAGTATGAATGTACGTAGTGGGGTGTATTTGTTGCAACCCTAAGATTATTATGTATTTATATTAATAACAGAAATTGACACTGTTATTATCTTAAAGGGGTAATATGTTGGATTTTTAAGGAAACAAAGCACTTTTTTTTTGCCTGTGGGTGAAGTGGTTGCAACCTTACATAAAAACGATCCACTTGCTGGGTTTTTCTGTTAAATGTGATTTACCAACCAGTTGCTAACGTTATACAGTATTTTGCAAAATACTGTAAAATACTAACGCAATCCATATTACTATCCTGTGTACTGCTGTTACAATGTCAAAGTGTTGATTATAGCCTGCAAGAAATGATGTAACCGTACAACGATGGTTTCCTAAATTAAAAACATAACTGGCTGCATATGAACTAACGTATTTTACTTGGGTACTAAAGGTATTTTACATCATTTTAAAGAAGGCAAATATAAGCAAATGTTTATCATCTTTCAACAGTACAGACAGCTTTTGTAGTTTATTTGTTGCTTTAGTCAGGTCAAACCCCTTTGGCTAGCTGTCATGCTCTTGGCTTTTTGTGTGGTATTTTGGTACATTATTTTGATAATGTCCATTCCTGTTTTACTCTTTGCCTCTGTGTTTTTGTTTAGGTCTGGTTAGTTGACCATTGCCTCCTTGTTCTCTGTTGTATTTGGTTTCACATGTCCTTGTGTATTGTCGCTAGCTTTACTTCCTGTTTTATTTTGTGCCGGCTAACTTCTGGTTTAGCCCTATGCTAACATGAATGGGGATAAAAAATAATGCAATCGTGTGGCTCTTCTAGACTTTCCAAGTGTTATCAGTCACCAAAATGATCAAATTCTGATAGTGAAGGAAATCATTTCACATGTGGTTGTGACACTCACAACAAAATATCCACTGTTTTACAGACGCAACAGTAGTGACAGTGTTGGCAGAGCCTAAAATGTTTGGTTTAACTAACCTGGTTGTAAGTGGGAGCATGGTCCCGAAACACATATGGACCATGCTCTCATATGCACCAAAGGACCAGAAACGAGACAGGAGGGCCGGTAAAAACTTTATTAATGTTTTAATAAATACAGGCAGAACACCACGCGTACCAGTAAAAACTGAAAAAATATACACAGCATATATCAATGTGTTATGACCACAGGATGTATCATTCATATACAGCACACATATAGCGGCATAAAACATGAAATGTAGATTTGACCAGGTTTTCAGCAAACTCCATTATCAGAACTCACAGTTTTAGTATAATTTCTGACATTTCTCTGAAATCTCCAACTGCAACTCTCCAGACCCAGATCCCCTGGAAGAAACCTGATGAAACTTTATGACTGCCTCCCATGCTCCTGCCCTTTCACCCTGCAACCCTAGCTGGAAGTTTGTGACTCATTGCAGGATCGTTAAAAGGTGCGATAAGAGCTGCACTTTTTAGCAGCTATGAGGTAGAGGCCTGAAGGGAGAAGTGTAGACAGAGGAAGTGGCAGCCTAAATGGAAAGTAATGGATCTACAATGGGATCGAGTACATACGATCTTTCTTTTAAACTCCACTGACTTCAGCAACATCCACTCCCTCTCATCGTGGCTATATTTGGTCTGTGTGACCTGAGCCCCAGACTGTTGCCGCTTCACTCAATATTCTTTATCTCTGCCGCTCGCTTTCTCTTTCACTCTCAGTTTGGAATTGCTTAACATCCCTCTTTACCCTCTTTCATTTAAATAATCTTTTTCTCCATTAAACTCTTTATTTAAACATGTAACATGCTATAAGAAAGCAAAGGAAATTGTACAGCACAAGAATGGCATGATTGATGGATGAGTGAAGCACAAATTCCTTTTAAACATGTTTAAACAGGAAGATTACCAAATCACACTATACACTAATTATGGCATTAATCCTATTGTCTTTGCTCGAATAAGTATGTTAACAATATTTAAAGTACTTCAGGAAACTTTACATTACAGTCATTATTCCATATGTATAAATATTTATAATTTCTATAATAAATATAAAAATATCTATTTAAAATCAGACAATTTAGGCAAGTTATAACATAACCAAATACAGTGAGTAAATTAAATGTTTTGAAGAGCTGAGCTCTTTTGGCATGTATGTGTGTGCGTAAAAGAGAAAAAAAGAGAAAAAAAAAAAGGAGTGCAAGTACACACACATAAATGTGCATACAGGTCCTTACCAAAGGTAAAGACAAATCTATGCCCTTACATGATGCGCATGATACTGCATAGGGAAAAGGAAAAGCCAAAACAAATTAAGAAAACACATTGAGGTGAAGCGCTGTCACAAAACAACAAAAACAGGAAAACCTCCTACATTTGTTAAAGCTCCCTAAGGTGACATGATGACTATATTTGGTTTAACTGTTGCATAAGCCATCAGTACTGTTGCTATGATACTGTATACAGTACCTGCAGCCTAATATAGGCCTGGCATCAATTTATTACAATGATGACACAGTTTTTGCAGTTTCCTTTGTCTTGATAGAAATTTGGTAGACACCTGCCAGCCAACCAAAAAAAAGGATTTTTCTTGGCCTGGTAAAAATGACCCTGTCTCAAGCCAATGCAGCATATGCCTTATATTTCTGTAGTTAACATGTAGAAGTTCCCATCAGAAAACAACAGATTATGTAGTACAGATATACAGGTTGTTCCGCTTCATTCATGAATAAAGTGTGATAAAAGAACAGAGAAAGATAAACAACATTTTTATTGGTGAGACACTTGCTTAACATCTCAGGGGCTACAGATGTTGGCAGATTAGCAGCACTTTATAGTGGAGCAACACACTTTGTCTGTGTCAACCAGTGCCTAAAGCTATGCCTGCCTGACTCTTTCAAAAACCCCTCATGCATTTACACAGGAACACATTGTATAATTTATCGGCTGTTGTCTTGACGGGGAAGCCCTTCAAGTTACAGTGAGTGATTTATGAAATGTAATACAATCTCAGGGTCTTGTCAAATGCTTTAATCTATTAGTTGCCTGTTGATTCAATCAGGAACTGTTTACATATACTTAGAAATAGGGATGTGACGGGATCTTGCATAATCTCAGGTAAATATCAGTATCGCGAGAGTCCCGCAAATTACATTTGTCATACGCTATCAAGCCACACATTCATTTTCTCAAAGTGAAATACAAATGTGTAACTAATCAGATTAAACAGCGAATCAACTCTGCCCATCTGATTGAAACCGGCATACACTGTTAAAGTAATCAGCTGAACCTGCTCACGTT
>NC_060164.1:17578804-17643346 GCF_021292245.1 Micropterus dolomieu
AAAAAAAAAAAGGAGTGCAAGTACACACACATAAATGTGCATACAGGTCCTTACCAAAGGTAAAGACAAATCTATGCCCTTACATGATGCGCATGATACTGCATAGGGAAAAGGAAAAGCCAAAACAAATTAAGAAAACACATTGAGGTGAAGCGCTGTCACAAAACAACAAAAACAGGAAAACCTCCTACATTTGTTAAAGCTCCCTAAGGTGACATGATGACTATATTTGGTTTAACTGTTGCATAAGCCATCAGTACTGTTGCTATGATACTGTATACAGTACCTGCAGCCTAATATAGGCCTGGCATCAATTTATTACAATGATGACACAGTTTTTGCAGTTTCCTTTGTCTTGATAGAAATTTGGTAGACACCTGCCAGCCAACCAAAAAAAAGGATTTTTCTTGGCCTGGTAAAAATGACCCTGTCTCAAGCCAATGCAGCATATGCCTTATATTTCTGTAGTTAACATGTAGAAGTTCCCATCAGAAAACAACAGATTATGTAGTACAGATATACAGGTTGTTCCGCTTCATTCATGAATAAAGTGTGATAAAAGAACAGAGAAAGATAAACAACATTTTTATTGGTGAGACACTTGCTTAACATCTCAGGGGCTACAGATGTTGGCAGATTAGCAGCACTTTATAGTGGAGCAACACACTTTGTCTGTGTCAACCAGTGCCTAAAGCTATGCCTGCCTGACTCTTTCAAAAACCCCTCATGCATTTACACAGGAACACATTGTATAATTTATCGGCTGTTGTCTTGACGGGGAAGCCCTTCAAGTTACAGTGAGTGATTTATGAAATGTAATACAATCTCAGGGTCTTGTCAAATGCTTTAATCTATTAGTTGCCTGTTGATTCAATCAGGAACTGTTTACATATACTTAGAAATAGGGATGTGACGGGATCTTGCATAATCTCAGGTAAATATCAGTATCGCGAGAGTCCCGCAAATTACATTTGTCATACGCTATCAAGCCACACATTCATTTTCTCAAAGTGAAATACAAATGTGTAACTAATCAGATTAAACAGCGAATCAACTCTGCCCATCTGATTGAAACCGGCATACACTGTTAAAGTAATCAGCTGAACCTGCTCACGTTTTTATATACAGTCAATGGTCCAGACAGCTGTGACGAGTGTTAACGTAGCTGGTAGAGTTTTGCAACATAAACATCTAAAAACTGAAGTACAGCCTGCTCTGTTTGGGACTGTGAGCTGCACTGGAAGTTAACGCGTCTGGTATTATTCTGCCTTTTCTCTGGACATGTCAGAGAACACAGATCGCCTATGTGGGAGAGATTCTGAATGTGCAGAAAGTTTTGATCAGGAGCAGAAAATCTGCATAAACGCAGGAGCTATTGAAGTCCAGGAGTTTATAGCTAAATTAAAATTAAATATGTTATCATTATGGTGAAAAGGTCCCAGTCACAAATAGGAGGGAAGTCTAAATCATGAATCTGCAGGGATGATATTACAGCAGAAAAGTTTATCTACAGGAGAAACAGATCTGATAGCAGCACAGAATGACTGAGCTGCACTGCATTATATTCCGTTATAGTTAGACTGTACATTTTGATTTGTCACCTGCTACCTGAATTTTGTGTTTCTCTTTATAGATTGTTTTTTTTTTTAAAACACCATAAAGTGGAGCAGAAAAATTCATCAGAATGCAGGAAATAAAGTTAATGCTCAAAATTTTCATATAATTCAGCATTAAAGATTTCTTAAAAATATTGTTAAAATCTCGTCTTGTCACACCCCTATTTAGAAATAATCCTATCTTTGTTTGTGTCAGCAGAAGAGGAATTGATCTATACCATAAAAATCATTAATCATGTCATGAACTGATTTGAATATTCTATGAAAGGGCATGCATATGTTAGTTAGGGTTAGTCTCCCAAGTGATGAGTTGTCATTTCATAGAAATCCCATGGGTAGACTATGTCTGCTGACACATATACAGATAAGGGGAAAATGAGAGTTCATTTGTAAATGTCACAGGAAATTGAAAAGGCAAAGATGGTTGCCTCATGTATGAATTGAGAGAAAGGTTATCCCCATCTTTGTTCAGATTATTAGCAAGCTAACATTTGCTAATAGCACTAAACATACACTAAAGCAGAGGCTGAAGGGAGTGCACTAGTTTTGCAGGTATATGGTCATGAACCAAAGTAACTGACAAATTAAAATTTTGACCTGATGATGGTGCTACATGAAAGGTTAAGAGCTCACCTATGTTATTACAGACTACAGAGGTCTGGGAAACTTACTTCTTTCCAATCCACACTCTCAGATTATTTTCATTTTCAAATTTGGGAGGGTTCAGACTATTGTGCAATTGATCTCTTTGACTGGTTATCCAAAGCTGCAACATCAATAGGAAAAAAAATGTCAGTCACAGAAAGAATGAAACAGTGCATTCTCAGATAAAGACAAAAACCAACTACTAAAATAATTAGAATGAATAGTCAAGCTCGTTAAACTTTGAAGCGTCCGGAGATGAATGTGATTGCTAACAATTCAAGGAGAAAAAACAAACAAAAATAAAACACTCCCTAGAAAAGCAGGGGTTCAGATTTGTTTCCCAGTGTGAAGTCACTGTTGATCAAGCAGACACAAAAACAAAGATGACCTTACATAAACTAGTGAAACTGAAGTGGTGTAGCATGGCAGTAAGTAAAGTAAATGCAATGCACATTTGTTTTGCAATGCATGTTCAAAACTTTTCTTTCAACAAGCTATCAGTGGATCTTGGATTTGGAAGCAAAGCTGGCACAGCTGGGGAAGAAATATTCTGTTGGACATTTCAGAACACAGATTATCACAACCACAGTGTTGTGTAGTGTGAAATTGCAGAGTGGTGTTGTAGGAATGATTCTGCAACTGAAAAGACCCTCACCATAAAAATCACTCGCCTTGTTTTCTTATCCAGTCTGCGAAAATAAAATGTCTGTAGTTGCTTTGGATGATACAAGTGCTCAAGTTCTAAGAGATACCAAGCAGCAGTGAAGTGCAACAGTAAACACAAATTTTTAAACTCAGGGCAACATCTGTTTCACTTGTCTACAGTTGCTGCCTTTTTCCCCATGAAAGGTCATGCACAGGACTCACCAGAAAACAATTCAAAAAAGCAGATTTTTTTTAAGTCCATGTCTAGACCTCACTACCAGCTCTTGGGAGTGTTGTTTCTCACACAACTATGCAAAACTAAAAATGTAACAGTTCAAAACGCAATCAGAATTTGTGACACGCTACATTGAATGTTTACTTCTGCAACTGCATCACAATGTTGCTAAATGTAATTCTCTTGTTTGATTATTCACTCAAACATCAGAAAAAGATGAGCTTGTAGAAATGTAACAACCAACCAAAAAACTAATGTTCCAGTGAGGCCAACTTTCAAATGAAGACACTGAACTGTCCCTTGCCCAACTATGCTACCAGAACACAGGAACCTCTTTTTGTCCCTATATTTTCTGATATGCACCTGCATCATTGACAGTGATATCAATGCATTTGACAACCAGTGAAAGAGCAAAATAAACTTTACCACAATTTCCATTCCTCCATGTCCCACTGTCTTCTTTCTCCTTTTCTTTCTTCTCTACAGTACTTTGAGTGTTCAGTTTACTGCCTGTCTGCATTTCACAAAAAAAGCCAGCCTTGAACTCCAAAGATAAAAGGGACAAATCTGATCTATTGTTGTGCAACCAGTGTGTGTAAAACCTCTCTGAAGTGAAACATTCTCAGCTGCCACTATTTCTGAAGTCATTTGAGTAAAGTGTCAGTCATTTAGGGGACTGTACATATACACCTCCGTGTTCCTGGGCCCTCCGTGTTACAGGAAATGTGACAATGACAGGCAAATGCTCCCCCCCCCCCAGTCTATCTACACGCTAACTGAGGAAGTCATGGTTGTGACAGTGAGTGCTCCAGGAATACAACCACATGTATCTTTGTAAGGTAATTAATTGATATCCCTGGTAAAGCCCAAGTTAAACACTATGAAAGTCCTTTATTTGAAACTAGAAATCATGTTTATTATCACCATAATAGGATTGTGCACATTTTGTCAAAAGCCAAGAATGAAATAGAGCATCTGCAGTCTTAGTTCATATAAACTGCAGATTCATCAGTGCCATTTGACAGAATCGGATACCCTGGGCTATCACAGTCAACAGTAGAAGAACCTCAAAGACAAAGATCAATAATTCACATTGCTACACCTTGCTAACACCTACCAACTCCCGAAAGAAGTACAGAAGTGCTCCCTTCAGTGAGATAACCTTTATCTAGTGTTACAGATTCAATGTCATCCAAGATACTATGTGTTTTACTTGAGATTGTGACTTTGGCTTCAGGCCAAAAGGAGTTACAAACCACCAACCTGCGTGGCAGAAGCAGTGTCAGTGGGCTGCCAGAGTGGGATTTTTAAAACTAGCCACTGTGTATTCTGTGCTGCAAAAACAGCTTTAAAAAAGACGACCTATGCATTGTTCAAATGTTCAAGACTGCCAGAGAGATTGTTATATTTGCTTGTTGTGTAAATAATTATATATAGTGATTTTGTTTCCCAACCTGAATCTGAGAGGTTGTAGCAAAAGGACAACTTATATTGTGATTATTATATATATTAATATTGTGAATTTATGCTGCTTACAAAAACATTACAAGCCGTACATGAATTGATCTCCGGGCTTAGGACAGTTACACATAAGCAGCGATTAGATAGCACACACTCATACACAATTTCTTCATTTAAACACAAGCTAAGCAACATGAAATGCAAGGCTTAGCTTCATTTTGTTCTTCCTGCTGCTCCTGCTGCTGCATGCATGCAGGACCAGCCAAGAGAAAGCCTATTTATCAGGCTGCTATTTATCACGGTACTAATCAACCTGATAACCTGCAGCTGTGCTTGCTGCCTGGCTGAGCCACCCTTCACTCCTCACCCACAGCCCGTGTTAAACCACAGCTCTCTGCTAAACTCTCATATTCCACATTCTCAGAATTATATTGTAAATCTTTGAACAACCTCAAAGACTTTAAAGACCCAGACAGATTTAAGCCTGACTTTTAGTCAGATTACAGTCATAGAAAAGAGCTCTGTTTTCAGATTTCTGTCATTAACCATCTCAAAGTAAAGGACCCAGAAACTGCTAAATGGAATTCCGCTATCAGTGATTTTAATATTTACACCTTTACTTTTTCTACTGTCAAAATGTTTTCAATGAAATAGGCCTATCATGTGAAGTTACTATTAGTATTTTAAATCAACTATTGTTTATAGTTATAGTGAAATAGTGTGGGCAGTGTATCATGACACCGGCATGCCTGTGAGTGTGCATTCTTGTGACCAACAAACATCTCTGTAAAGCAACTAGAGTTCTAAAGCTCCACAGGGAACCTTTAACATAGTCTGCACACCCACACAGTCCTGCAAAGAGGTCTAATCAACAAAAAAGTGAAAACACCTGTGGGGATGTACCACAGGCATATAGAGCCTTTAAGAAACAAACACCACAAAAGACCATGACATGACTATAACTTTCCTGTAGTTGGGGTATGACATAGGCTGGAATTGCAGTGTGTTAAGTTGTCCCAAAAAACAAGTCTGATTTCTGAAGATAGCCAGTTGACTGATATTGATTTAAACAAAATAAGTGCAACCATTGCCAATGTTGGCTTCCAGACTCTGTGCTCTTCATCTTAAAGGGGATTTTAAACATCAAAGGATGTTTACAGGTCAACACCTGTATATGTGAAAAAAGTTGTAAAAGCCTTTTGTGGCTCCACAGGTGTTGCACAAAATGTAAAATTGCCTCAAGTGACTCACTTGAGTTAGTAATGGTTGAGTTTGTTTGTTTCAAGTTTGTAAATGAGTAAAATCGAGGTGGTTACAAAGAAGTGAGCTTTGCTGCTCCTAGCATTAACACACAAATCTGCCGTGTGTGTAGATACATTCTTGTGAAATGGCTGATAATATTAACTTCTACCCAACTCACTGAAGGAGAATGCAGCAAAGAATAATAGACTTGAATTTCTTTAGTGGCTTCAACAATAAAGTGAACTGCATGGATAGCAGAGGGTTAATTGTGTTTGTGTCTATCAAATTGTTCAGTGCTTGGATTCTCAATTACTCTGTAATTGAGAATCAGACCAAGAGAGCTTTTCCCACACACACTGTTTAATTAAACTCTATAGTTGAAGACTAGAAACAAAAGTCATCAGGGAAAGGCAAACTAAGTCAGCCAAAAATCCTCATTGAGCAATGTATTAGAGTTTTATTGTTGTATGAGTATAGCATGATGTGTCTGGTATTGCAAGAGTGCACTCAGTATTTATCAGCACTGTTGCATTAGCGAATAAATGGCTTTTCTCATTGTGAAGCACGTTGCAGGTTGCATGTTGCATGTTGCATGTTTAGCCTGACTATTGTGTTCCTTCAATGTATGCAAGAGTAGGAGAATGTTTTCACATAGCAGATGTTATCAATTAATATTAAAGGAGTCTTGTTTCACACACACATCCATCATTGTCCACAGGCAGGCACTTTGCTGAAGTCCCTATAGATTTATTGTCCTCGTAAGCACCCTTGGGTCCAGTCAAAAACAATATGGTAATCATCAATTCTGTATTAGCATTTCAATGCGAAGAAACATATTTGAGTGGCTGCATTCATACCAGTATACACCATCTGCGGCCTTAAATAGAAGAAGCATCAAACCACAGACAAACAATCGGTCCATCAACAGACTCACCGGCCAGTATAACAGAACATGAGGCAAATAAACCAACTGGGAGATGATACAAGCAAAGTGAACAGAGCTACTGTTCTCAAAGAATAGTCATAATTTTGCCAAACATCCATGACTCACAAAAAACAGCTTGCATGTCTCCAATATCTTATCTCATTGCTCATCTGGAAGAAACTTTGAAGCAATGATGACATGACATTGCACAGTAATAGAAGTCACCATACATAAAAGATGAATTTATCTGTCTTAATGTATATGATAATGGGGCAAATGGGATGCCCTAAAAGAAATGGTTGTGCCATCCTGCGATAGCCTGACTAAGATGCATGATTAATGTCTGTCAGAATAACGTACTCTCAGAAGTGTGCTAGGGACTGTTTAATACAGCCAGCTTGGCGACACAACCTTCCCTGTGTTTGTGTGGAGGGCATATTATAAAGGAGAGCACAATAACTTCTTTTGTGATTAATTGGGTTAAAAACTTTAACATGGAAAGTTGACAAACATGGCATTACCTAAAGGACAAAAAATCAAAATAATAATTTTATCAGAACAGTATTATACAAGTAGTACAAAATGGTACTGTTAGTAATAAGTATACATTGATTTTTTTCCCTCTGAATAATGACAACTCAAAACATTAATCATGGTTTACTGCAGCTGATATGTGCTACAAGATTAAACACGTTATTAAAATATGGTATATCTGTCAAATCTTAGTTTATGCACAATCCATTACATTGCTGCCATTATATGCAATGTAATCATGCTATGGACTGCATTACCTGTTTAGAATGTAAGGCTAATGTAAGTACTAAGTAATAACTAAGAAAGTGGCTTGTTTCCTGTTTTGAACTTCATTTCAATGAAATGGGTCTTTGTTCAGTCTTTGAAGAAAAGTGTCTTTGTGCCAATGAGAAATGCTATTAGTGTTAATCCATTACAAAAAATTATGTGAATACTTCTCAGGGTAGGTTATAAAAGGACTTTGATATTACTACCATTGTTCTTGAGAGACCCTAGAGGGCATATTATAAAGGAGATTATTACTGGAAATTATATTTGTTTGTCAGTGATATTTCACTATTTGAACTACCAAAACAAAGAACAAACATTACAATAAGTAGCATTTGAATGTTCCATTAACATACTGAAACTGAAAGTATGTTTACCTGAGTTTGCTTTACTTTAACCTTCAGTTAGTGATGAGTTTAAGCCCAGCAGCTAAAACACCAACCCACTGCAACAACATCAGCACAGGCATCCAATAGCTTTCTCCACAATTGACTCAAATAGACTTAAATTGGAGTCATTTAGCTCTGTTTGGATGTCCAAGCACATGCCTGTCTCCAGGAGATGGCTTGAGGGGATTTTTAAGTCCATCTCCCATCCCCTATAACGATAAAAAGTAGGCTCAATCTTGCCGTAACTTAAAAAAAAAACTAATTGAAGGGGAAGCTGTAATAAGAAGACTGGCAGATGGTGTAATCTATCCTGGTTGTCCAAATAAAAAAAGGTTAATAGCTTAAGTGTTTGGAGCTCTTAACAGGACAAAAAGTGACCTGCCATAAACCGTCTGGGGCAGCCCACTGCCTAACTTAATTTCCTGACTACTGATCAGGATGGGATTGGATCAACTTAACTTGATGTAGGTCAAGAGAATAGCACTCTGGAGCTAGTGGTGGGTCATACCGTTATTAGACGCCATCTATATGTATACGCCTTTATAGTTCAACAGCAGATGTTGTCATCCTATACAGTTATTGTTTTAAATTAGACATCCTACATTATAAGGGACTACTTATTACTACTAAAACGTTGTTGCATGCCCTATTAGGCACACATTGATCGGTGTGTTAAGATTGGATAAAATTCAACCATAAAACTTAGTTCCCTTCATTCAGTGTTTTAATTACTATAGTTGTGTAAATTGGCCAAATATACAACAACAGGAATCACCAATCTGGGATATTCCTGCTCTTTCTTCGCCACCAGTGAGTCTGCAAAAAGCCCCTCACATAAAGGCTGACTGCAGTGGCCAGAATGAGTTTTCACACAGACAGAGAGAGACAGAGTGATGATTTATTAGAGGAATGATGATGTCCTGCTAGACTTTAGCCCTTCTTTAGACTTCGCAGTAAGGAAAGAAAGAAGCTAGGAGGAAGACAGGGCAGGAGTGGGGAGGGGGTAGGGTGACTGAACAGAAGAGGCATGAGCCAGTGAAAGACACAAGGACGAAAACTCTCCATGTTCTGCAAAGCCCCACTCTGACATGGACTTTCAAATTCTTCTGCCCTCACTATGCATGTAGCTGCATGAGCTAAACACATTTCCCACAAAGGTTAGACAGAAGTTGACCTTTAAAACAATTGTGAACTTGTATAAACAGTATAGGATAAAAAAGAACACATTCAATGATAGCTAAATCAGAGAGATTAGATGCCATGAACAAGAGTTAGAACAAAGGTACTGTAAAAATAAATGTTAGTACTTGTTTCACTTTAACTTAAACAAACTGTAAAATAGATATTTGGTTCTTAATGATTGACGAATCTCTTTATCATCTGCTGTTGTTATTTGATCTTTCTTGACAAACTTCATGATGACCAAATTGGTGGAAATGTTTTTGGCATACAGTAACTACTACTGATATTTACAAAATGAAAATAAAAAAAGTTCCTGCCCTTGTAAGCAATATCGCTCCCTTCTATTTCATAGTGTTGCGCTTAATAGGATTATGCAAGAAGGGCTGCGCGTGATGGAGAAGAGGGGAGACGTCTCTGATTTACAAGCCTGACAGGAACAATTAGGAGGGCACGCTCAGTGGGCTATTACTCAACACAGACTAAATGAAAAGCCTGCCTTTCAGTTACATCAATGCATCCATGAGAGGGTTAGGGTTAGTGGAACTGTAGCTGAAAAGAGATACCCTTTGTTTCCAACCAGGGAGCCTATTAAAAGCTGAAATAGCCTCTGCATTTTTATTTTGCATGATAAAGTCGAGCATTTGTTGGCACAGACAGGACCACTGATCTTTTTCCCTTGTCTGCTATTGTGATGACGTACTCTTAAAACTTACAGAATACATGATCCAACATACTACAAAAGCTGCATGTTATGTTATGTTGACTGGATGTAATTGCCATGCGGTACAGTACACTACAACTGGTGGGATGATACATAATATGACGGTGTACAGGACTGTCGTTATCTGTTACCCAGAGTCTGTAGCTAAATCAACATTATGTAAGATTCGATGGGATTCAGCACCCCTACCGTTTAGTAGGGGCGTGTAATTCACCACCGTTGTAAATAAGTGCAGCTGTGCACGTGCATTTGTTCTGATTACATTACTTATGATCAAAAGGCAAGTCCAAAACTTTGCTAACACAGTCAAACATCAAGCGAGTGCCACAACTTAAGACATTGCAAGATTACTTTCTAGTCAAACAGAAAGAATGCCAGCTCGGGAGTCTGTTTGCAGTCTTTTATTTCTCAAAGCTCTCACCGACGTCCGGAAGCCTCTTGCAATGGTCACTCTCTTTTTCTCTTCTTAGCTCCGTCAGTGTCCTCTTTGGTCTCTTCGTCCCTGCCATTAGCTAACATTATGTCCATAGAGCCTGCTGTGCCCTGTTATGTTGCCCAATCGCCCAGGACTGGCTCGACACCGGCGCTGCACCATAATGTTGCTTGAAACTTGGGCAGGAAGCTAGCCAACAAAGCTAGACAGCAACTTTTTTATATAGAGTCTATGAAACCAACCCAAGAGCACTAACAATAACGTTCTAGTCTGATTGTGTTATCTCATAAGTTTGCTAACATCAAACTGGAGAATGAGAAGCAAGTCAGTTGTCAGGTAACAGTCATTGGACTGACATTATCTATTTTGTTAGTTATGTGACATTTAATAAAGCATAACGTTATTACAGTGCAGTGATGTTGTTCTATAGTTTTGACACAGACTACCGTTTAGTCCTACTAGTGTTTACAGCTAACAGCTGATCAGAGTTGTTCTGGGTCCGCTCCACTTCAGTGCCCTGACAGGGTTCTACCGGGAGTCTAATTACCTCCAAGGTCGTCTCCTCTCCAAAACAAACGGACTCAGTCATGAAATTATTAAAACACAGCCATATAGCGGCGTTAGCGTTAGCCCTGTGGTGTGTTTACAGCTAATAGCTTATCTGGGTCCGCCAGAGAACGCAACGCAACTTTTTCTTTTTATTTATCAACAGAGTCGTGCTGTTGTTTCACAGCTCTTGAATGGTGAACAACCTGGCAGTGTTTGAGAGCGATGTGCTCATGTTTGTGTCTCTCTGTCTGCAGAATCCAGATCCTGATGTGGCCCATTCTGCGTCCAGACCTGCCAAACGGCTGCGTTTGTATTATGTGTTTATTTCTTTATTCCTCTCTCTGTGCTGGAGTTGGTGGCTTTATCGAGATTATTATTAAATTGGTTAAATTTTAATAAGAGTGTGTTTTATTCATCTAGTGTGTCAAGCTTATTACTTCAATATATTCCCAGCAAATCTGATATATAGATTTTACTCATAGATAGGGACATTATGCTACTGTATGAATGACCACTTCAGAGATATAATGATCCATCCATCGTCAACCGCTTATCCTGTGTACAGGGTCGCGGGGGGGCTGGAGCCTATCCCAGCTGACATTGGGCAAAAGGCGGGGTACACCCTGGACAGGTCGCCAGTCCATCGCAGGGCCACACATAGACAGACAACCACTCACACTCACACCTAAGGACAATTTAGAGACACCAATTAACCTGCATGTCTTTGGATGGTGGGAGGAAGCCGGAGTACCCGGAGAGAACCCATGCGGACACGGGGAGAACATGCAAACTCCTCACAGAAAGGCCGGGGCAACCGGGGTTTGAACCCACAAGATATAATGATAGTAATTATAATTATATATACGTATATATGCCTGGTCTGGTTGTATAGTCCGGAAAGATTGTGAAAATGGACGGATTTAGATGGTAAAGAAAGGTCAAGAGGTGAATTTGTCTGTCAATTAAAGCAAGCCAGGCAGCCTTCCGTGTTTCAGAACTGTGCTGTTTTTTAATCGCCCACTAAAGGGTTGCAGCGCCGCAATACCAACCTAGTTCAAATGAACGAAATGATACAGAAAAAGATTAGTTCATTTTAATGAACGAGATTTGATGAATCGAGTCTGTCAAAAGAGTGACTTATCCTATCACTAATCCTTGTCAGCCAACAAGTAAAAGGCAGTCCGATGATTTCTCTTGTCCGGTCTCCTGCTCGGTCACTCTCTCTCTTTCTCTTCCTTGCTTCCTCTGACAACGCCTTCTCCTGTCTCGTTACAGCCTCTGCCATGATATCCATACTGACAATACCGAGCTAGCTTCTTCCAACGAACTTAACATTGTCCGTTATATACTTTTGCTTCTTTTTACAGCTTACTTGCTGAAGAGTTCTGTTGTTGAGTGACTAGGGTTGCCACCTTCAGTACAGAAAAATAAGGGAGCAGGGGGTGACACCCCTCAGGGGCCCAGCAACCACAGGCCCGATGGTGTGCCAGTAGTGGTATATCATAACTTTAAACATGTTTTCAGGAAAGTATTAAGATTGATGACAATGGACATTATAATAAGCTATCTGCTATTGAAATCTGTGTGAACAGACGCACTCAGTCTCTCTCTATAACAACTCAACAGAATACACAGAGAACCTGTTGTTGCTGTCACTTTGTTGGTCATTCTGGAAAATATAATTTCCACATAACCAGTGGATGGACAGGATGAGAAATTGCTAATGAACTTGAGTAATTGTAAAGGGTGGTGTGAACACAGGTTTTGGCTAAAATATTTGTCATTGTTTGGAGTAATACCATCCAAACAATGAAACCACACATAAATAACTAATAATAATCTAAATTTAATTTAACACCATTTTTATGAATGGTCAGTAAATATATTTAGGTTTTTATTTAGCCTATTGTTAATTCTGTGGTGCTGAAGGATGCAATTCTATAGATTGGTTAAGCATAACACATACTTTTTTATATTCTTCACATAGGCACTATATTTTGATAATTAAATGTGTATTAAATAGATCTTATCTCTTATTAAATTAACGCTTATGTATCTGACTGTATACCTCGACCTTAAAAAACAAATCATGCCATAATGTAGACATGTGATTTATTTACGTTGTAGCAATATTTCTTAACAAATAAGCAGCATGTGAAATCCAGTGTAATCAATCAGAAAATTAATAAGTTTTATTAAGTCTTTACACTGCCTCTGCATGCTGTCACACGTCTTAGAGTCCACTGTGCACCACACAGAACACTGGCCGACAAATCGTGCAGTTTGGCTTTATACCCATCAAGTAGGGCTATTTGGTTTCTCCCACTCTCGTCATCATCAGTATGTGTAACACCGTTGTCATGATGGATTTACTGCCCGTGATTCCAATGTAACATGTAACAACCAGAGTGGCAATGGCAGAAACGTCATTCTCTCTATTAGAAGTCACTGTACCTACAAAATGATTTTGAAGGTGTTATTTTAAGATTAATCCATTACAGTAAGGGAATACTTTTTCTGTGGATCAAAACCAGTGTGCTGAATAGACTGGACTTTAAAGTAAAATACTACAATGCAATCGGAGGATACTACAGTTACAGAATAATTATTAGTTTTATGATGATCCCATATCTGCATCTATTATTATCCTTTCTACACAGAATATTCTGCTGTTATTTACTTCCGCATGAGAAGTGCAGGTAAATGAAAGTCTACAAACAGGACAGCACAGCATGAGGCAATTACAGCAGCTGCGGAATTTCTAGGCTGGCCTAATGGGTCACGTGTGAATGCAGCAACGAGGGACTTCCAGCAATGCCCGTCCCCCATCTGCTGAATAAATGAAGAGATCTCTCCAAAAAGCACAATGTTCATTGACAGCTGATCAGGATAGTGGAGAAGGATGAATGTATATATATATTTGTGTGGGGATGGGGGTGGGGGTGTGACTGCTTGTTGAATGGTTGGAAAGTGGAGTAGCATACTGATCAATGTGACAACCAAAGTATGTACAAAGACCTGGGCATACTGATCAGGAATCTGCACAAACATTATTTTTTGTCACACTCTAAGTAGAGGAGAAAAAGGTTTAAGACTGTTTTTGTTTAATCCAACTCCCACATGCAGCTGCAGGCTTTTGGACTATTACCGCCTGCTCCTGCAAAAGCAGCATCCCATTCCCCCTAGTTCCTGCTGAGATTTTGATCACTGCTGCCCTCAAAAAAGTTTTCTGTTGAAAATCCGTCTCCTACATCTCACAAGATAAGGCATATGCAGCCTTTATGGATTTTTCTAATCTAAAGAAATTATACAGTAATTCAGTTACTCTGATGTTTTACATGTCACCTGAACATGAACTGAAAGTGGAACCTTCAAAAAAAGAAAAGAAAAAAAACAACCATTAACACATTAAAAATAGCTATAAAGCACTAATGGCTTATGGTCCGTGTTGCTTATCTGGAAGGCTATGCCTAACAAGAGACAGATCCATTGACAGAGTTCATAAAAGAAGGATGTATTTAACATATTTTCTACTGTGTATTGAGGGGTCAGATTAGTATTTTCTAGGGGGGACAGGACCCCCAAAAGAATGCGTAGTTACGCCCATGTCATCACAATCCAGGAAGTCATGGTGAATAGAGAAACAATGCAGTTGTTTTTTGTGGAAGTCTGAACTTTAGAGTTCCAGTGTCAGTGTTATTGTTTACAGATCAGGGCACTGTTCCTGATCTGTAATCGTATTAAGTCAAGAGCATTTTGCAGTGTTTCTACATCCCAAAGCAATATACACTTGAAAATAATTTTGTCTATTTAACTGTCTGTAAGCTGTGCTATATATGAAAAATACATAACGCTACATGTTTTATTCAGTATTTTGTTTTGTTCAGTATGAAAACAGCTTAATTTGCAGTCACCAGCTATCAGCCTGCTGAAATTAATTCATGTTCCTGGTTGGTAGTCAGTTTAAGAATGTAAACTTTGATTGATTTACCTGTTCTTGAGGTAGATGTGACTCCTGAGCTCATATTCAACCTAAAATGAAGCAGTGGCCATTCCTATAATTTTGATGAATGTGCATGTCATATATCTGTGTCGTAATTTCAATACTAAACCCATAAGTGTGTGCCAAACTGCATACATGCTATAAATAAGGTGAAAAGTGAATAAAATAACATCAAGAAAGAAATAACATCATGTCAGTAACTAAAGAGATGAATATAATAGATAACAAGGGGAGGAGGAGATGACAGAAACTGGTAGATGATTTGTTGCATTAATTTGGGTTAAGCCTTCATTATATTTACTTATTCATCATTTAATTAATATAGTAATTTAAGGTGGCTACATGTAGTTTTTAGTAAAATTAAGCACTTTTTTATTGTGTATTTGTGAATGTGTTGTAACCTCACATAAAAATGAACCATCTGCCTGCTTTGTCAGGCACTATGCTGCTATGTGAGAAATCCATTGGTTTAACTAGGCTGCGACAAAACCAAAGCTAACAAAATGGAGTCCACTAACACCAGAATATGACTGGCTTTCAGCATGACACAGACTCCAATACAAACTCTGTGTAAATATACTGTAAATGAAATGAAAAAAAAGGTCAACATCGGAAAGGCGTTTGGTCATGAAGGGACCTCGGCTTTGTCTTCACAAACAACCCAGAGTTAGCTTTCATCCTATTAGACAGGTATGCTAACATTACTGCAAAGCATGTGTAATATATATTGTGATTTTGTGTTTTAGTTGGCTCAAGTCATGACGTTAGCTTGCCAACTAACCCCGACCAGTTGTTAACGTTATCCGTTGCAAAATACTATAGTTGTAAAGCTTGCCACATTACTTAACCTGCTAACGCTGCTTTCACCGGTCTCAGTAGCCGAAAATTACGTGACCCACATAATATACATTAATGCAACATAATGGCGCAGGGCAACACCACAGTGGAAGACCCAATCAGTAAGTTACAATAACGTTACTTACTGCAGCCTTAACTGTTATACTCAAGTGTGGCAACAATCTCATTTATAACATTCAGTCCAGCTCACTATCCATTTTCATTATCATCCAATAAATTTAGCTATGCTGACATTGCTGAGCCTCTAGATACACAAATAGTTATTGAAAAGCCAGCAGGCAAGCTAATGCCAACGTCTCATGTCGGCTAAATGCAGTCAGTGTAACGTTATTATGCAATGAGGATGGGTTCGTTAAATGTCAAGCTGATAAAAAATATTACTGCAACGTTGAAATGGGAGTTTCAACATTGCAGTAACGTTGGAGTCCATGTGTCGGTCTCTTTGGCTCGCTCAGTAGTTCGAGGAAGAACACAACTACACCCTTGGAAAGGTAGTTATTGCAATCTGAAACCTTACCGCTAGAGGCCACTGTAAACATACATATGGCCCCTTTAAACATCATCCCTCATTTTACAACTAACATAATGTAACGAAGAACATCAGTGTTCATGATAAAAGCATGGATTAAAAAATTAACATATAATAATTTGCGTTTAAGAGGAGGCATAAACAATGTTTTAATAAACTTTTTAATGTTTTCTTACCATTTAAGGATTTTTCACATATTTTGGTGATGAAATGACTAGTAGGTACAAAAAGCTTTATCATCGTTGGCAAACGACAAGGAAGCAAAGTCTACCAATCCATTCGAAATACAGAGAGGAAATTATGCCAATCAGTTCTTTTATGTCGTATCAGTATGGAAGGTCACCCAAGTCCTTCATGTCACACTATATGAAAGCTACTAAGTGGATATCCCTTACCATTATCTACAATGCAGACAAGCATTGTTAATAAAAGGGACAGTTAATAGGAAGCACTGACCTTTGCTGTACTGTACACAGATACAAGCCACCAGCTAAGCTGAGCAATTATCTTGTTTGTAGTCCAACGTCATCTTTCTTTCCTCAATGCCATTCAGTAACAAACAATCAAAATCCCTGCGTGGCATATAGACTAACGTTTTTCGTAGAGCTAGAGTATACATTTAATAATTGATCAGGTGCTTTTGTTTTTTGTTTAATTTGAATTGCATATTTAAAATATATATGTGCCATCATTGTCATTGTATTGAGGCAACCAGCTTTCCGAAACACCAAAGCAGTATTCAGCTAAAGTGGAGCGAGACCAACTATCTGGATCTGCATGCACAATGATCATCTTCACAGATTAGAAAGATATTTTTGCCACCGACCCGAGTTTTCAAAAAGAATGCCCTCGGGTGTCATGTATACAGTAGCACAAAAGTTCTTGTTCATTTTGTTTTCAACAATGGAACATCCATTTTTAATTCATGATGTTTAAACTCTCAGATTACCATCATTACCATACATCTTTCATTGTTATTCACTGGAATGAACATCCACAAAGTGTGTGTTTGTAAACTGCAGCACATAATTAACTCTTCCAAATAAATCAATGTTATCAACTTTTTTTAGGAAAGTTGTCCACTAAATGATATGTTATGCCTTTCCTATATCCATGTTACACACACTCATCTCCTTGAGGCAGAAGAGTGACACTATCAGTTTGACAGCAGAGATGCTATAATTGGACAACTTAGAATCTCTCCTCTGTTTGAACTTTCTGTAGTGAAGCCATCATTGCTTAAAGGTTCAGTGTGTAGCTTTTAGTGGCATCTAGTGGTGAGGGCTGGAAATTGCAACGAGCGACTCACAGTGCATTCACGTGCTCCTCGGATCTACCCATTTCCCTAGTTGTGAAGTTGTGTTCACGACTTCAGCATATGTCCATGTGCTCTCCAAGTCGGAATTGTGAAAGGAAGATGGACGTTACTACAAATATTTGTGATTGGTATTATCAGAGCATATAAACAACACGCAGACATCTAGTTCACTCTGCATGAACAGCAAACTAACTGTTATAACCATATTACAAAATAACATGTTTGCAAAATATCTATTTGTAATACGTGATTTTGCACAAATCAAAGTTCTGTATACTTCTTTATGTCCTATGTACACTTTATTTCTATTTTTGCAATAAAGATTTAAGGAGAAAAAAAGTATTCTGAATATTCATATATCAGTCACCGCTCAGACCTCAATTTCCAAGCGCCTAGGAGAAGCTACAGTGGCCGACATTCTCTGTCAACGCTTGTCCTAAATAATACATTTGGGCCTCTATTTGTCCAAATTTCACTTCTCTTCTTACTTATAATAAACCAGTTGACGACTGCTACTACTAAAATTACTTGTTGTTGTTGTTGTTGTTGTTCTTCTTCTTCTTCTTCTTCTTCTTCTTCTTTGTATATATTCAACATAGTAACAAAATGATTCATTATGTAAGGTCTTTATACACCACTGAAAACATAGTTATGTATATTATATTGCATTTCTGTCAATGTATCTGTTTTGTTAAGTACGGCGAGTGTATGCACAGAATAAAGACACAGAGAGCGGGCACATGCTTTGCAGGTACCTTTTACCTCAAACCTCCATGTCACCTTCTAAAACGTCCGTGTGTCACCGTGAGACTTTAGTTCCCTTTACAGAACACCTCCCCTCTTAAGTAAGAACCCCCCCCCCTTCTGACATCTGTCAACAGCAATACTCACTTATCGGACAATTCTTGTCAAACAGAACATTTCACAACAGAACATTTATCGAATAATGCTTTTTTTTCTGTGCTTTTGTTTCCTCTCTTCTCCCCGGTCTCTCACAAGTCCAGCCGCTCTGGCAGGCGTGATACTCTTCCTGAGGTTGGATGTGGCTCTCTGTCTGTGATTGTCTCGATACGCCATCAAAGCTTTTAGTTTCTCACCTCCTCCTTTCCACAATCCCTTTATGGTTGCCACAGCACGCTCTGCCTCTCCATTCGCTGCTCGTTATTTGCGTAAATCCGTACTCTGTGGAAAAGTCTCTATTGTGGTCCATTATCAGACACAACTGTGTCCGGTATCCCGTGGTGGCTAAATGCTTCTTTCAGAGCTGCAATGACGGTGTTGGCTGAGGCAGTGTGGAGGTGGGCAACTTCGATATAATGTGAGAAATAATCCACTATAAGGACATACGTCTTCTTCTCCCAGAAGAATAAGTCTGTACCCACTCTTTGCCAGGGTCTCTCCTGTACAGGGGTGGTCAGCAAAGGCTCTCTGTGCTCTGCCCTGTGCTGTGAACATATGTTACAGTTCTCCACCAGCTGACTGATATGCACGGACAATCCTGGCCACCAGACAGACTGGCGTGCTCTCGCTCTGCACTTGACAATACCTTGCAATACCTTGATGGCCACTATGGAGGTTGTTGAGGATTTCTTGTCTCATGTCGTGGGGAATGACGATTCTTTGGCCCCTGAGAAGCAGCTCTCCTGCTAACATTAGTGTCGCTCTCTCAGGCCAATATGGCCCCAGCTCTGGAGAAAGGGCATTTTTCTCAGGCCAGCCTGTCTTGCAGTATCTGATGAGTTTTGCACACACCGGGTCGGTTTTCTGTATTTCTTGTATTACCTTCGGTCTTGTTTCAGTGGCGGGGAGGCTTTGGATGACAGCATCCACAAGAACTTTAACCTCTGCCTCATTATCTTTTTCCTCCTGTGTAAGTGTGCATCCTACAGTGGCTCTTGATAATGTGTCTGCTGTTGTTAAACTCATGCCTGGTACATGCACAATGTCAAACGTGAACTTCATCAGTCTCAGCAGTAATCTCAACCCTGTGAAGAGTCCATCTAAGCGCCTTGTATCGAGCTGGCATTATGAAATTCTGCCTGGACATGCCTCTAACATGAACATCAGTCCCAGGAGGTAAGGTGTCAACCACGTCGCAGCCAAAGCCTCCTTTTCGATCTGGGCATTATGTTTTTCGGCCTCGGACAGGCCTCTGGAGATGAACATGATGGGCCTCCACGTTCCATCACTCTGTTGTTGGCTGAGAACGGCCCCCAGGCCAAAGGATGAGGCGTCTGCCGACACACACGTCTCTGCTGTGGTTGAGTACGAGGCCAGCACCCGTGGTGAGTTCAGCTCTATTTTAAGTCTCTGGAATGCCTCCCTCTATGGCACTCCCAAGCACCACTCGTTCTTCTCACAGAGCAGGTATTTAATTGGTCTGGTGTATGACGCAAGGTGGGGTAAAAACTTGCCCAGATAGTTCACCATCCCCATCACTCTCCTCACGTCTTCCACTCCCCTTGGTTCGGGCATCTCCATGATGAGTCTGACCTTATCTGGATCCGGTGTCACGCCACCTGCTGTGACACGATGACCCACAAACATGATGTTATCTTTTGTAAACTCACATTTTTCGTTCAGTGTGAGTCCTTCGTCTCTCAGTCTCTTCAGCACCTGGTGCAGTCTCTCATTGTGCTACTGTATGTTCTCTCCATACACGACTATGTCGTCCGCATGGCACACTACTCCGTTGCACCCCTCCAACATCTGCGACATGCGACGCTGGAAGTGCTCCAGGGCTGATGAGATCCCAAATGGTAGGCGATTGAATGCATGTCGCCCGAATGGGGTGATGAATGTAGTGAGGAGCTGGCTCTCCTCCGACAATGGGATCTGCCAGAAACCGGAGGTTGCGTCCAGCTTCGTGAAAACTTTTGCCCCAGCCAGCATGGCTAGTGTGTGGTCTACTGCTGGGAGAATGTGTCTCTCTCTCCGCACCCACTTGTTCAGATGCGTCAGGTCCACGCACAGCCGAATCTTTCCCGGCTGAGCCTTTGGCGCCACAACCATGCCTGCGCACCAGGGTGTGGGCTGGGTCACCTTTGAAATCACTCCCATGTCCTCCATACGCTTCAGCTCCGCCTGCACCTTGTCTCGCAGTGGTAGAGGCACGCGGCGTGGGGATGACAGAGCATACGGGACAGCACCTGGCTCCAGTTCTATATTGTAGGGCTCCTTTAATTTTCCCAATCCTGAAAACACTGTAGGGTACTGAGCCTTAAAATCCTCTTGCCAGGCTTGTACAGTGTGGACACGCCTTATTAACTTGAGTGCTTTTATAGCAGGAAGGCCCAGTAGCGCCTTAGTCAAACCTTCAACAACATAAATGTCTTGTTCTGTTGTTACCTTTTCGTGACTCAGCTCACCTTTTAAAGCGTCCTTTTACTTCCAGTCTGTAGTGTCCTGGTCTATACAGCACTTTGAGTGGCGGTTGCAGTGTCCCATGCTTTTTAATAGAGTAGCTGCTGCTTGGAATTGCTGTAACACTTGCTTCAGTATCCAGTTTGAAAACAGTTGCTTCTCGATTTAACTGCACTGTCTCTATCCACTCATCCTCTCCTTCAGAGCCCAATTCTCCAAGGAAAGCAAAATCGTGTTTGCTCCCCATATGTGAGATGTCATGGACCCCACCTGTCGATCTGCATTTCTTTGCAAAGTGTCCCTTTTTGTGACAACTCCTGCACTCTGCATCACGGGCGGGGCAGTCCTTCCACAGGTGTTTCCTTGACAGTCCGCACCTGCTGCATTCAGATGTCTTTGTGTCGGGTTTATCTTTGGCCGCTTTGCGCCATTTCGTGTGTTTTTGCTGTATCGCTTCAACCTGTCCGGTCGCTTGCTCTGTCCCTCGTAACACTGGCTGCTGTTTTTTCACTGCTGCACTCTGTCTCACTCTTGTCATGGCTTTTGCTAGTGTCAAATCAGCGTCCAACTGTAGACTTTCTGATAACTTAGCATCTCTAATGCCGACCACAATTTGGTCCCTTATTAACAGTTTTCTCATGACCCCAAATTCACAGTGTTCAGCCAGTATGTGCACCGCTGTTATAAAGGACTCAACACTCTCACCGGGCTCTTGGTTTCGTCTGTTGAAGCGTGCTCTTTCGAAGATGACGTTCCGCTTGCTAATACAGTGCGCTGTGAAAGCCTCTGTAACCGCATCATAGGACTTCTTCTGTTAGTCCGTGAGTGGTAATACTTTTAGGATATCTTTGGCATCATCGCCGGCTGCATACATGAAGGCGTTCACTTGAAACTCTGACAATTGTTTATCCAATCCTGACGCTATTCTGTAGCGTTCGAAGTGCTTAATCCATCTCGGCCATTCGCTAGCATTGGAGAAGTTGAACTTGCCTGGCGGCGATAGCTGTGGAGCTAACTGTTGCGCTGTTGTTTCTCCATCCATCTTCCTAACTTTTCCGGGACGTTGTTTTGCTTAACAGGTTTAGTTCGTCTTTCTACTGTCTTCCACCTCTCCGTTTTTCTTCTGACACCATGTTTTGTTAAGTATGCCGAGTGTATGCACTGAATGAAGACACCAAGAGCGGACACATGCTTTGCAGGAACCTTTTACCTCGAACCTCCGTGTCACCTTCTAAAACGTCCGTGTGTCACCGTGAAACTTTAGTTCCCTTTACAGAACAATATCCTCCTAAATATTACACACTGAACCTTTAAATATAACTCTCAAAAACTCACACTGCCTCTCCCTAACACTCAGGCAACATTTGTATGCAGGCTGAAGCTCACATCTCACAGGTGTACATCTCTTTTAGACCACCTGAAGCACATTTTAGCAAGACTCTGATCTATGATGTTAGTCCTTTCAAAATTGATTTCTCACCTTTCAGGAAAACCTTATACATTTGAACAGTGTTTACTATATTCCTTTTCTTGTTTGATATATATTACATGGCACACAATGTCTGATGTTACATAAATAAAGCCTAATTGTAAATACACCATCCCTTGTATGTAAGGGCAGATGAAAGAGGCAAAGGCTGGGGGTAACACTGCTTCTATGGTTACATAACTGGAAACCCCCTGCTTCTAATGCCAGAATAACCAGTCTGCCTGCGACCTGTGACACACAGCTATAATTACCTCCATCCAATTAGAGACAGATCTTTAACTCAGCCTACAGCCGGTAGCCTACCTTGAATATTATGAAGGAAAAAATCTTCCCAAAGAAGAAGAGTACAGAGTCAAGGATGTAATAAATCAATTCTTTATATGTGGCCACGGTGAGAAAGATCACAGTTCTCTCCCGACATGCAGTCTCCCTCTCCTTAAATACACTCAAATACAAAGACACAAAAAACAAATGGTAAAGCTGCAAAACAAATCTGGAGTATTTGCATACACTCAATGGCTCTTCCTGAGCTGACAAAAGGAAATGCAAATATATATAGCATCAAAGATGTCCCCCTACCCCTATCATCTCATCCATTGGTCTATGTTAAAATCTCACCTATACAAACGTCTCACAGACGTTTATTGTAGACCAGGACCGTTTGATTAGTAATCACTGTTTACCCACAATCACTATGACCAAGACTTATTTCCCAGAGTTAAATATAATGAGTCCTAAGAATCTGCAACCTAAAATTTATTCCTCATAATATTCCCTTTTGATTTCAAATCTCTTTTTATCAGGATTTGTGCCCTCCATCAAAAGCATGGTCCCTGCCCCCCCAAAATTTAATTGGTGAGTATTCTGCTGAGTCACAGCAGCTAGAAGAAAAATGTGAAGGTGTGTGTGTGTGTGTGTGTGTGTGTGTGTGTGTGTGTGTACATCTGTCTGGATTGCAAGAAACTGAAGAATGATTGACTGAATGTTTTGTCTGTTATTGCCCAATGCACATTTATAGCAGGCTACATTTCCTCTGTGCCTATGGCCAACAGGACAAACATCCCGCATACAGAAAAAACATCCAAAGCTACCATATACAGTGTACATATTTTGGCAAAAAGAAGTCAATGGACATTGGATACTGCACTGAAACATTCAATAAACAGTATATGTCCAGTCTGTTGAGAGATCAGCAATGGATGTTCAAGAGCACAGTGTGTAAACCCAGTGATGAGTAAACACTTCCAGTATTGCTTTTGACAGATCTGACAGCTTCCCTCCACTAATACCGAGCTGCAGCTTCATCTCAAGGGTGTATGAATTGAGACAGATTTTTTGGGGAGTGATTCAGAACTGTCATTATTAAGTCCTCAATGTAATCTGCTGCGATTCAGTGGCGCTGCCTTGAACAGTTGTTCTACAGGACAAAGTCTGAAAACTATTCCACCTAATGTAGCCATGCGAGCAGCATTTCCTAGAATAACCGATGTTCCCACTGCATGTGCTGAGGTACAGCGTGTTATGACTACGGTACACAGAAAGTGAAGAATGCAGAAAGATGGAGGACTGAGAAGAAAAGAAGAAATGGGGCAAGTGAGTACGAAAGGTGGTGGGGGAAGTGGTTTCTGCCTTAGAGCAGCTGCTATATTCATGCATCGCCGTGATTAGAATTTCTATTCTCCTACTGCAGTCCTAACAGCAAGTAAGCACGTCTTCTGTTCCAGGTAATGTGAGTTTGAAGGTCTTTGTATGCATGTGAATCACTGACTGCTTATAATAATATATCAAATACAGTCTGTGGTGTGAATGTGTCTGTGTGATGAGTGTATGTGCTCAGCATGTCTTAATGGCTGGCTGGCTACAGGTCATCACACATCATATTAAGTGTGTAGTTACAGGCTGCCATATGGTGTTGAATATTATTATTATTGCTGTGGAGACATCATATGAAATTTTTTTGTACTTTTTTTTGTTCCACACAATTAGAATATACAAGTGTTTTCATTCATTTGAGCAGTATTAGTTTTGAGCACCAGATGCTTGAAAGAATGTTGTACCACCCCCACACACTCCATTGACTTTAGCTGGAGAAGCTGAGAAAACCAACCTAACAGTGTAATTTGGCCCCAGAATAATTGGCTCTCTATTTTTGTGAGTAGCAGAGCAGTAATGGCGATTTGTAACAAGAGCTTGGGGGGCTTACCAAACAAAAAAAATTCAAATAGCTTCCCAGAATCTTCTCACATTTTATGGACAGGCAGCGGTAGATGAAACAGTATGGCTCAGGTGCCTGCAGGTCCAAGATACATAACAGTAAACATAAAAAGTCATTAAGAAAAGTATTCCTATTTTATTTCACCTAAAACATTTGAAGAGCAGTTGGCCATGGGGTAAGATTACAGTTGAAAGAAGTGACAATATCTTAAACAATACAGATAAATAGTGTTTAAAGAACAACATTAATGTAATTGTTAGAAAATGGCAAAGTTGCCACTGGTAAAACATTTTCCTACAAAAAAGAACTGCACAAAATGTGATGGTTCAAAACTTCCTGAAACCGATATATATACAGTAGATTACAGTGCTCAGAGCACTGGACGGAAAATGCCTACATGCACGCATGGTCTCGAGTGACGTACTAAATCTAATTCAAATACTCACCCATGCTTATGTGGCCTGCAAGGTTAAAGACACCAAGAGTTATGTGGGGATCATGGCATATTACATTCCTTGGGTAATAAAGTATCATAAATCATGGCGCAAAGATGCCGTGTCAAGGGTTAATCCCCTGATAATCCAGCATCATACCGCATAGTCTGTACGTCTGGCTCACTAAATGGCCAGTGGGGTTAGTGTAGCATATGAGCTCAAATGGAAAATCTGATGAGTAACAGTGATTTAATTTGGATGAGCAGAGATGACATCTTCACGCATGAGAAAACTTCAAAGCTATATTTTGTGAGTCACAAATGATTGCCCTCTGAGAGTGGTATTCTGGAGTTCTTATGTTAGCCAAGATATATATATATATATATATTATATGTGTATGTATGTATGTATGTATGTATGTATGTATGTGTGTATATATATATATATATATATATATATATATATATATATATAGTACACGTGTAATAAAAATATTTTTCATCTACCTCATTGACTATTGTTCAAAGCTCATCTTTTTCACAGAGCAGCACACAGTGAATATCTTTTCACTAATATGTTCTGTTCCTGTGCTATTTTGAGGGGCATCATTTTATTTGATAAGATAAAACCACTGCAAAACAAATTCATATCTGAAAATATCTGATTAGTCACAACAATATGGGCTGCTACAGAAACAAACATCTCACAGTTTGAAGAAGTGCGTGTGAAGAGAAAGGGGAACCAAGCACATCCAGCATCACTGGGGCTCAGAGATCATTTCTCACTTTGAAGTGTGTTGTCGACCAGAGCCTGCAGTTGGTGTTGACACAGACTGGAAGCAAACAAAATCTGGGACATTATCTTTTTAATGATGGAAGAGGAGGTACAGTTGTTGGTAGGGGGCGGTTTTTACTTCACTTTTTTCTCTCCAATATTGTGATTGGAAGCAAGTGTTTTTAAATTATTTGCGAGTGTTTTTAAATTGTTTGCCTCACTGAGATTTTTTTGGGAATCATATTCTGGAAGGTTACAAAACTCACAACCCTCATCAACTGAAAATGCTAGTACATTATGTTTACAAGAAAGGTAACAATTAAGAAATTAAATGTTAAAGGTTTAATCAAAGCAGCAGTAATAATGAAAAAATTTAATCTGTTTTAATCACTATTTTTAACCATGCTAGCAGCATGGCTCTAGGGATGGCAATGTCAGTCTGTCAATCTGTCAGTTAGTCCATCACTTTGAACCAGACTGAAATGTCTCAACAGCTACCACATGGATTGTCATGAATTTAGCACAGATATTCATCCTCTAATGCTAAAATGAGGTTGACATTTGTGGTTCAGAGCGAAATATCTCGACAGCTATGAGATGGACTGCCATATCATTTGCAACAGATATTTAAGGTCTATAGAGGATATATTGGTGATCCTATGACTTTTGGGTAGTCACCAGCAGGTCAAACGTTTCACTTATTCAGTCAAAAATCTCAACGTGTCCTCAATAGAATGGCACATAATTTGGTGGAACATTCATGGTCCCCAGATGATTAATTGTAAAACACTGATCCCCTGAACTTTCATCATTCGTCATCATCAGGTCAAAATTTCTGGTCGTCCCAATACTTAGGTTTTTTACCAAATACCTGCAAAACTAGTGACATTACCATCAACCTCAAATGTACTTTCTGTTTAGCAATAATTAGCAAATGTTAGAATGCTAACAAGCTAAACTATTGGTAAACATTTTACCTTCTAAACATCAACATGCTAGCATAATCATTGTAAGGATGCTGATGTTAACATTTAGCGCAAAGATTCCAGCCTCACAGACCCACTAGCATGGCTGTAGACTCTTTGTCTTGTTTATGTATATTAACACTAAATCAAATAACAATCCATTCTATAACAAGCCCACAGATTCTTTGTGAAGTGTTACTAAAATATATCCCTGTCAATTTTTCTGCTGAAAACTCCACAAACTATGCATCAGCAATCTTATAATCTAATATTCAAATCAGCTTTTGGTGTGCAAACATTAAAACTCTCTCTGAGGGTAACTGATATGAATAAGCTTGTCTTAACTGAAAAAGAACAACGTATAGAAAAAAAAGGTTCCTCATTCCCTGTCTGTCGTTTGTTGATCCAACGAAAGCATGCTGCTCTGAGTCCCCAACGTCACATTAGCTTTGTTTGAATGTGGTTGCAGGAGGGCTGGGCACAGAGTGCATATGCAAATAGACAACCAATTACACTGAAAACTCTTCAAACAAAAGTAGGCCACCAAGGAGAGACCTGTCATTTCTGGATGGAGAAAGCATATAGACAGCAAAGAGTCAAACAGTGGCAGAGAGTTAGAGACACAATGAGAATAAGTTTTGATTGTAATGTGATGGATTAGATTATAAATTGGATTATATTCTAACTGAGTGGTGTCACTGCAATGGGTGAGAGGGACACTGAGACTACACACTAACACCACTACTGTATATTGTGTTTATACACCATAATAAATAGTTACCCAGTAATGATCTGCAGTCAACAGGGAAATGATGTGTTATGTAACAATTCTCTATTACATTGATTATTTGTTTTGTGTTTACATGCCTGTGTTGTATAATGAAAATGAGTTAAACAGCATTAGCGTTGGCTTCTCTGTGGGAGTTTTTACGGATAGTTAAGCCAATTTTCCAGAGACATTAATAGTGATTAATGGCGCTGTGTTTTTAATGATATTTGTTGGGATAAAACTGGAGTGTCAGTTTGGTGAAAATACTCCTTAAATAGAGCAGGAGACAATGTTTTAAGACCTGTTATCTACTTAACAAGGACACTATCATTTAACATTATGGCAGTTTGGAGAATGACCACCATCTGTGTTTAACAAGGCTTGTAGTTCTTGTGTGTCTATGTGTGTGTGAATGTTTTAGGAGAAGGAGGTGGATGAAGTCTCTATGTGTGTGGGTCCATGACTGCTCGTGTTGTAAATTCACAAATAATGTGATTACTCTGGACTGTATGAGTATTCAGTGCTTAGTAGTGAATGATCATCTGGAAGCAAGACTAAGTGTCTACAGCCATGCTAGTGGCTCTTTGAAACTGTTCTTCAGCACAACTGTGCTTTGGCTAAATGCTAACATCTGCAGACTAACATGCTCACAATGACAATGCTAACAGTTCCGATGTTTTGCAGGGATGTGGTTACGACCTTCATTTAGCGTGTCAGCGTGCTAAAAGTCAGAGGGTCACCAAAGCCTCTGCACCCGACCTCAATGGGCTCACAATCCATCCATTCAATCTTTTATCCAATAGTTGTTGAGATATTTCAGTCTGGACTGACTGACCTACCGACCAACTTTGTCATCCCTTTTGCCATGCCACTAGCATGACTGAAAACTGCAATATCATGTGATGCGATGTCATCAGATGTGATCATTGTGCTCCGTTACTTATAAAGTTTATGTATCATCATATCAATGCTGTTCAATGTTTGTTCCATAGACTCCAAATATTTTTTTTTGCAGGTGCAGTCAGTATGTGTGAAGCAACCCCTCATAGTGAGAAAGTGCTTATTTATTTATGGTTATATTGAATGAACTTACTTGTTCCGATCCCCATGTGTTTGCTGCATACAGTGGGAAAATACTCATGAATAATTTAGATAAAAGATAAAAATCTATGTTTACTGCTCTGGCTGTTTCATATGCTAATGCAAACATTTCTCTTTTACCTAGGGATGCGCAGTGGATCTGAGAGAAGCATTTGACAGTGCACACTTCCCTCACCTTTGAGACTTAGGAGAACTCAGTAGAGATTGGGAAATCAACCAGAAGAAATAGAATAGTGTTTGTGTCTGAACCTCATCATTCTCTGTCAATCTTTTATGCAACAGCTGCTGTTTTCCCATTCACACATTTTCACTTTCTCAAGCCTTCATTCAAATACATTTCCCCAATTTCAATGGAGTGTGACTACTTTAAAGTCTCTGCATGTACAGTGGCCCAGAGGCTCAAGCTGTCCTCAGGGATCCAACCATAATGAATGTTTAAGCTGACAGTCATCGGCGAGCAGTGAGGGCTTTTTTTGCATAAATCTGGACACTCCCATCACAGCCTTTGGCAGGTCAATAAATGGCGTAGTAGAGAAGAGATTGAGGAAAGTGGTGGAGGGGGGATTTTCCCTACTTGTCAACTCTGTTGTTCCACTCATTAAGCACAGTGAGATTAAGCTAGTGTTGAGACTGAGGAGGAGCGGAGCTGTGGTTCATTGCGGGTTGGATCAGCATGCATGCAGTGGGCACAGTCAGAAGCTCGTCATAGGCCTATGAACAGGCAGGGCTGAGAGGCAAACAGACAATTAAATCAATAAGACAGCAGTCAGCAGATCACTGCTCTTGCTATCACTCGCCCTCACCCACCATTTTGGAAGAAAAAACTAATTTGAAAGAGCATTTCTCTTATTCAACTTTAGGTTGCTTACATAGGCAAAGAATGGTAAAGCTTTGGTCCTGTGGGTCGTCTTATGACATCTCTGTCCTAACTTCACCCTATAACTACAAAGTAATCAAAGTTAATTAAATTAAATTAAATATAGTTGATTAATTATACAAGCTGTCCTTTAAAACACTGACGGCTCTCAAGGTTTCAGAGCTCTATAATTTTCTTTCTGCAATAAATGACTAAAGTAGAATTTGCTTTTGAATTTACTATTACTGTGAAAGGTGCATTGGCAAGATTTTAGTTTATAACAGTCCCTCAGTTTCTGGGGCAATCTTACTAAGCAAAGTGCCAAACAATGAAACTTGGTATGACTTGGTATTAGTTCACTGGATTTACTGACCGACCCTGAGCCCTCCTACAGTTACTTCTTTACCTTTTCAATTTGTTGCGCAAGTACTTAAATACATAGACACTCACACAGTATACACACAGTAATTCCGCAATATGCATATAAGGGAATATACCACCTGTTGACAAAAATATATTTATGGTAGAGACTTGGCAACTATGGGGCAACTTTAGTTTACTTAGAGTTTAGATTCTTTGTTTAGTCAGCCAACTCCTGAGAATATCTGTGTCTCTTTGGTTTGCTAATTGCTTTTTTACTGCTAAAGCTTTTCACTACTGACTTTTAGCAAAACTTTAATTTGCACATATTTTTCTTAACACAAATTTCGGAAACAATCAGCCTTAAGGGTAAATATAAAATGTTACACTGCAAATAAACTTAGTTTAAAGGCCCATTGTGTAAATATTGTATGTAATGTCGGCATCTGTCAAATTATTCCAAGGGGCATAGGTTTTTGCTGAAAAAACAATCACAACAAAAAATGGAACATGTCTATGTGCAGCTTTTAGCTCATTCATTCTCAGTGTTGCTAGGGTGGGATCTTTGAGGTGGGGTGGGCACGCATTGCTGTTTCCCACAGTGTCCCACTAGGTGGCTTAATTTTACACACACAATTTATAAAAAAGCAAACAAATATTGTATGTGATATCGTATTCCAACAAACATATTATTCCCACTAGATATATTCAAACAATCATCTTTAGGACTTGTTTCAGGTCTTCGCTCTTGTATGTCAAGTTTGCATGTTGTTTCTATTGATTATTTTGTATGGCTCTGATGTAACCCCCGACCCCTCCTTAAGAAAGGTCGTATTTATTGCAGACCTTCGATTGCTTTAGACAGTTCAGGCATTCATATTATTATGTCCATTCCTTAAACAGGACTTTATAAATCATTAAGCCATGAACTTCTAAGCAATTTAGAGAAATCTAAGAAATTTAAGACATCCAAAAAAATCAGTATTCCCTGTTTTCCAATGAAGTACATTCCTCTCTGTGCCTCTCTCTCTGTTTCACTGTCTCTATTACTCCCTATCGTCATTTCATTTTCTCTCTCGTCTCACATTCTCATTAACACTGCTGCCCTGTTGGCTCTTTGCCTCCTCTGTTACCCTTTTTATGCAGCTGCAGAGTCACTTCTTTTCGTTTGCTCAATTCATCCCCCATTGTATAAGATGTATGAAAGTAACGGGGTCCCGGAGACATCCAATTAAACGCACAATGCATTCTTTTTTCACAGCTCCCCCTCCCTGCTGTCTCCCAAAGCCCTTCAGATTATATAACAGCTCAGTGTCAACGGAGCCAGCCTGTGGAGGACAAGTTAAGGGGGTCTTCGCCAGTGATGCAGCTCAGCAACTCTGGACTTTCCCCAGCAGCTTGCGTACTACCCCTCACTCCTCCTCCTTCTCCTCCTCCTCCTTCTTCCTCCCTTTGCCATATCCACCCACCCATCCACCCACCAGCCCACCCTCTCCCTGCCTTTCTTATACACACATACACACATACACTCAATCACGAATGCACAGGGATTGCAGCAACAGCAGCAGCACCGCGAGATGGAGATCTCCGCTGCATGTGTGAGTGCCTGTTCCCGGTGAGTGCAGGGACAAGAGCGAATGAGTGTCAGTGATGCTTGAATGAGGTGTATAAGGGAGAAGAGGGGGAGAGCGCAGAGTAAAAGGCAGGGGAGGGATATCAGTGAGGACCCGATGAGGTTTTGAGGCAATGTCTTTCTGCTTTTTTTCCTCTCCCATCCTGATAACCTGAATCTTTGCTGGATGTGCCACAACAACTCCAGCTGTCACTGCACCGGCTGCCTCTCTCTCTGTCCTCCCGCAGCCAGTGAGAGCTGCTCCAGTGGCTGGACGGTACCCCGGCACCTAATGAATACATGGATGAAAACTGGCTCTACTGTGGATCTGTGCTTTCTTGTCCTTTGCACCTCTGATCTGTTTCTCAAGGTAAGAGTTATGCTTCCTCTTTTGGAGTTGCACACATATTCACAGGTATTGCAAAAAAGAGTGTGGGATTCATCTGGTCTGCCTTTTAAAATCTTAATTGAATCAAGGTGGATATCAGAAGTATTCATGAATTATGATAAAATCCTGTTGAAAGTCTTTGGTTAGTGATGTTAGTGTATGTTGCATGCATTAGATATGGATAAATTAGGGAGGGGGCATTTCTGCATCCAAGCACTGAAAGGTTTAATGACTAATCTGGAGAACACGTCAAAGGTTTTTCTTCACAAATGCAAATGGAGATGAATAGAGATGTTATTTGACTTTGATTTATGTACTTATAATAATGCGTGTCTTTGCAGCCTGTGACAGACGTGCAGTATATATCTGATGAGGCATAGGCTGATTATCAAGATTGCTGTACTTGTGAATTGTCTGGGCTAAACAGTGAAGAATATTGATGAGCACTCACTAATAGACTATTGTATATGGTACTGCAATAGACTGTTGGAATAATGATTATTTATTGGAACACACCTATCGTATTAAGTGGCATAGACTGCATGACAAATTCATATGCGATAAGTGATGTGCTCCCCAAGGCTGAATTTGATGAAAGATGGATTCATCCTTATCATGACTAATGACATGTGTGATCTGAGAAGGTTTGGGGTACTGCATCACATACACAGCTGCACTTATATTTGCTCTCAGTCGCCCCCTCCTCCCCAGAACCTCTATTTTCTACATGTCATTCCTTGACTACCTGAATTTACAGGAAACACAGATGGGTACAGTGCCAAACACACTGGCTTGTCTATCTCAGCATCTTTTTCACTTATAAATCATCTCATACATTACACCTGAGTTAATCATCAGTTTGACCTGAGTACACATGTATGCCCTAAAGTGTTAAAAGCAGTATCTTCTCCATTATTTTATACAAAAAGAGACCCACACTAGCCGGAGAGCCTGTGATCACAAAAAAAATAATAAAATGCCCTTCTGCATATCAGCCTCTCCAAACTTACTCTTCCCAAGGATCCATTTCACAGCCAGTGCTCTCATGTAGGAGATCCAGGGATGGGAGCTTTTTAAAACCTCCAACTATTACCCGGAACAGAAAGTGCTGCTCAATGATAAATCTTTTAAGCCAATGTCATAAAGCAAACTTTCACAGGTGTAGCCGGCAGCCCGGATAGATACAGATAGCTCTGGATGACAGCTGGAATAAGATGGTGTGTGTGTGTGTGTTTGTGTTTGTGTGTGTGTGTGTGTGTGTGTGTGTGTGTGTGTGTGCGTGTGTGTGACTGTGAAGCTCTGAAAACAGGCTGGGATTGTTTATAAAAATCTTGGACTAAAGGGGTTTACATTGTAGCAGGAAGAAGAGCTGGACGTTTTATTGTGAAAAAGATTACTGCAACGGGGAGTGTGTAGAGACCCAACCTATACTGTACAAATGCAATGTGATGTCTTGTCCTTTGCATTGTCCTTATGAAGGCATAGTTGGTGCAATGTCACTTGCAAATAATGAGAATACAAAATGGATACATTGCACTGTAACAATGCATACATTAGAATGCATGGGGGGTTGATGGGCACAGCGTCAATCTGTGTTATAATGAAGAGCGAAGCACTGACCTTGTAATGCACCCTAGTTTTAGCACATTTAAGTAAACCATTATAGAACATCCTGTGTTTAAGATGCGTGTTTGTATTGATGGTGCAGTTGTGGTTACCATGTTTTAGGAGTGGGAGGCCACTATAACAACATTACTTAACTATTAATGAGAGTGGCTAGACAGTGTTATCGAATGTAAATATCCTACAGATGCACTTCAGTAATTATTGCGTTGATGCAGACTGACTAGGATGTAAGGCGATCTAAGCAAAGCCATCTCTTTCTCTCTGCTTTGCGATCGGGCATAAATCATGAGTCAGCAATGTCGTAGACCTGCTATTGCATGGAAAATGGATCCAGTCCCCGATTAACATTCTTAACAAACAGCCATGTTTCTACAACATTGTGGTCATAATAAATCAATCATGATACTGTAGCTAAAGGTGGGTTTCTTCCCCTCATCCATGCAGCATTTTAGCGTGAAGAACTGAAGGGCAATTGCAACTGACAACGTGGTCTGCCAGGGTACATAAGGAGATTTCAGAGGATTACTTTTGCAATTTTAGAGTCAATGCATTATTCATAATCCTTTGGATAGCTGAGGCCAAATCAGGGAAGGACCTCAGGTCATTAGCAGAGATACAGCTTGCTTTGAGAAGAGGAGGAGGAGAAAGAAGACGGCGAGGCAAAGCAGATTCTCGCTCAACTGTCTGAATAAATCCATGAGTGATATAAGTCTCGCTCTCACTCTCTGTGTATCTGATTTCCAACAATAATACGTCATTGAAGAGCTTTTCTTGATTCCCTTTGTGTAAATTTACCATTTAGCTGCTTGACATGCCTTACATGACTGCATTAGAAATTGTATGCGCTTAGGGGAGACTTCCTGCAGATGTGATTACCTTTTCAGTGGTGTGAGATTGGTGTTTCTGAGTGTGAAATAGTATGATCCCATGTGAATCAGCCTCAAACAAATTCTTTTAACCGTGGAGCCGCATCTGACAAACAACTTACACTAAAGTCAAAGCGCATACTAAGCTATGTTTCAGAACAAATACCACCCCAATAAAATTCAGCTGCTCCAAATTCCAAAACAACCGTGTGTAAATTCATGACACAGCATACCATATTGTTTGTGTATAATGAGATTGAGCTAGTTGCTTGTTTTTTTCCACCCTCATCTGGCACTGAATGCATTGCAGTGACTGAAGTGACACTAGAAGCTGTTGGCATGCAGTTTTTTCCCCAGTATTAATAGGAAGCAAGATGAAACACAGTTACCTCTAAATATATTCCATTTCATCAACAGTCTGAGCTGAGGGTTAGGTTTTAGTGGACAGTCTGCAAGGTGAAACACATGGCAAGAGTGCCAAGAAATACAACCTCATGCTTTTTATTATCAGCCCTTGTCTGATTTTTCAGTCTTTGTTCTATGCGGTCACATTTAACAAAGACTGTTTTGCCATCATTAAAAAGTGTGTATTCTTTTCACATCACACTGTCACTTCTTCTTTTGTAATCTAAGTACTTTTTAAACCTTTAGTCATTACGTCACTGGAACATGCACTGCAGATGTAGATCAACTGCAGATCAGGAATAAACATTCATCTAATCTACCGCTGCTTTTCCTTTTACAAATTCCACGGGAGTAGTGAAACTGACAGTAAGGAAACATCTCTTCAGTGTAAACTTCCCCACCAGAACAATCGCATTGATGGATTTACAATGTCTCAGAATGATAAAACATGATTACTTTCAGGGAAGCTGCGACACCATGAATAGCTTGCTCTTGAGTGGTAATAAATGATTCATTGGAGTTTATTTATCGATGGTGTCTTGTCATATGAAAATGATTAACCAGCTCTTTCTGATGTTTCCTTTCAACCATATCAAACATCAACTCATTTCCTTGTGCTGCTTGATATACTTCATGCTCTAGCTATGAAATGTCTTTCATCACAGATGAGACAGAAAATGCAATATTTCTCATTTGATCATACGGACCTTCATTTGAAACTCTGCATGGGGAATGACTATAAACAAATAGGCTTTTTTGTATTATGAAAGTCATTTTTAACTCCTTTGTGTGGTCATATAAGTTCAATAATCAATATAAATCAAGCTATGCTTATAAGAAAAGACTAATAATGGCATTAAAGGGCTTCAAACTATTTGGTAATGATGAATTAACATTAAAAAATATGTTACTAATTATATGATAAATGTATGTTGCAGATTGGGGCATCATAAATATGACAGTGGTTATATGAGACACATCTTTTTAAAAATTAAGAACATTTCTAGTTAAATTCTTGCTCATCATAGTGTTACATTTACATACACAAGAAATGGGAATTTTATAGAAGCTCTATAAATGATATACTAATCATAAACAGCTATGGTTTTAATGCTTCAAGCAGGTATTTAAAATTCTGTCATTAAACTGTTGCATAAACCTGTATTATAAACCATATTCCTAAACAGTTGTTAGAAAATATCCTTAACACTTTTTTGGAGACTCCTACTCCAAAAGTGAAAACTGTTTCTCTTTTACAAATATCTTCAAGTGATTTCAAGCCCTTCGTAAACATATTAAATTACTTATGGTTGAGTAGCAAATGTCTTCAAGAACTGTTTGTTATTCACTGTATGCAGCTCTTAATATAAAGTTGTAATAAGCGGTAATCTGTAAACATTTAAAGTTTAATTTCAGATCAGTCAGCCAACTCATGTGGAACAGATTTATGATGTGTTCACAGAACATTTGCAGAGTTTATATTTGGTGTCTAGCCTCTGACCTCGTCCCTCCGCTCGGCACAGCAGAGAATGGGGAGCGATGATAATAAATTCCCCCCTAGGGACTTGAGCTTACAGGTGGATACAGGTGGAGGAGCCCAACACTAGCTATTATGTAGAGTCTAGTATGTGTGGGGCGCAGCTGTTGTGTGGTCAATTCCTCTTCCAGGACTTCAGACTACAAGGGGAATATATGATTTAGTAAACACCTTCTACTCGTGGCCAAAGCACCAACTGCCCCACGGCCATTCCTTCACAAGACACCTCCAATGATCATGGGAAAATACAAGTACTCTTAACACAGAAGCTTACAAAAATATATCTTATGAAATGTTATGTAGCATTGATAAGGAGATGACCATAAGTGGGTGGATATACAGTAAGCTTAAGGTTGGCAATGAGTGCAGCAGTGCAGAGAAAAGAACAGGAGCTCAGCAGTTTTGATGTAATTATGGTATGAAGAACAGTAAAGTGAGCTGTCACATAACCCCATTTGTTTCAGTTGGAATGTTCCCCTAATGTATAGCCGAATATGTTCTGTGTGGAAAATGTAAATGGGACTCCTATGTGCGACAAAAGAGAATGTCCCCTGAAGCCAAGTAAATGGGCAAGACAGCAGTCATGTTTAAATCACTAAAGCTGATGTACACTGCCCTCTAAAAAAGACTGGAGTTTGTAGTGATCCAATAGAAAACCCCAAAAATGACATCAGCCACGGGAGAAAGCCAAATCAGTTGAACCCAGAACACTTAAAATCCTGAAACATAAGTATTGCTATTTCACCATTACATAAATCAATAACATAAATGTGTCATAATGCATTAGTAAAACGCCAAAAGAAAAATAAGGTCATCTACTCATAGTTACTATTTCTATGCACATATACAGCCAGCAGCCTTGGCAATCCTATTGTCTAATGATATTGTCAAACATACAAACATCTCCTGAACAGAGCAACATTAATTCACATTATATACTGTGCTTGTTAGCATAACTAGCAAATACTTAGCTTGATAAGGTAAAGCAGTGATCTGGCATCTTGACAGTGATAACACCACAAGTTCACAGCAAAATTGTTCTCTTCTAGCTTGAGGTGTGTATTTGAGGCCGACAGCTGAAATAACAGTCAATGACCAGAGATTCTGAATGGTGAAAGCAGCCACAACAAAACAGTTATTATTCCAAATAGGTGTCCTGAAGCAAATGATCAGAATTTTGGCAGAAAGGTTTGCGTTTATGAAAAAATACTGTACATAACTAGTAATTACTGGTTCTTGAAGTGAGAAGGTTCCATTAATTTTTTTCATAGATATTGTTAGGGGACTCACAGCTGGAGCACATTTACAGTTTGGATGGACTGTGTTAGTAAATATTGTTCTTAGAAAAAACAGTACAAGCTTGTGTACCTAAAAACAACTACGACTCCATGGTGCATTTACGCAAGAAACATCCAATTAAAGAGCTTAACATTCTGTTACGGCTAACAGAAGGTGGAAGCTAAAGATCATTTTGAATCTTAAATGAAGTCAGGTTTAGCTGTGTTTGTTTAAAACTGCAACAACAAAGCGTTTTGAATTCACTGCTCTCATTAGCCACTCTGACTGGCTTCTTCTCCAAGCAAGGCTCATGGATATTGTAGTATTAAGAGTCGTCTTCCACGCCAAACTGACAGATGTTTTTTAGTTGCAATAATTAAACATAACATAAACTTACAGAATTGTTAAATTATTCTGAGTTCTGTGTTTCTATGATACACAGAGGATTATTACTAAAAGAGACATTTGAAATAGGGAAAACTTCTGGCACATCAATAATTTGTGTGACTAGATACAAGTGTTTTCACATACATTACTGGAGAGTTTGACTTGCAAATTAAATATGATTATCTTTTTCATATGGTGGTTTTTGGTGTTTTACTTATTGCCCATTTCACCATGTGTATTGATAAACACTGCACTTTTGGATCACAATTTTGGATCTTGGATTCTGGATCACAGATTGTGCCTTTAACATAGGTTATAATGTGTTACTAGAATGCAAAGTTATAGTCGCATAAGGAAAAGAATCAGGAAGTCTGCTATAGTATACTGAATACTACATAGATCATCAGTTCCCTCCCAGACAACAAAGTTTCACACAGACTCTGATTTCTTTCTCTTTTACATTTACAGGAAATATGGTGAGCAAAGAGGACACCAAATGCGTTGTTGTCTCAAATTCAGATGAATCAGATTCAGAGACAGGCCCATCACACAGCCTCGATGCGCAGTCTGGACCAGAATCAGGCAAGCAGCAAGTGAAGAAGAGAAACAAGGCCTTACAAGTGCGTTTTAAGGATATCTGTGATGCTCAGAATGAGCATAGGGGTAAGCGCTCCAGATCCATTTCCTGTAAAGTGACACACAGAAAGTACATGACCATGCCTGCCAGACGCTCTATTCCAAACGTGACCAAGAGTACTGGTGTCCAGACGTCGCCGGACCTCACTAAGCGATACAAGACTTTTCCTTTTGAGAGGAAAAAAGGACATACGTTTAAACACACTGCTTTGGTGGAAGATTACAGAGGGCAAAACAATGGTTTTTTGAGTGATATAAAGGCTGGAGGAGAGGATGGACAAACCACTGGGGAGTCCTCTAAGTACAAGGGTAAGATCGTGGGGCAGACAAAAGCGTTGCTTCACCACACTGATGACAGCAGTGAAACAGAGGATTTGCTTTCTAGTGCTAACTGTGTGGATGGACCCTCTTGTCCAGACTCTTCACATTTCTCGGAAGAGTGCCATCCACGTAGCTCTCCTTTCAACAGAGAAACAGAGTACCAGGTTTGTGGGACAAGTACCAAACACAAAGGATTACCCAAAGAAGAAATGGAAGCTGGCACTTCCTCAAAGCGCCAGCTGGCTAACTCTGAGTTTTCACAGGACAAGTCAAAGGGCACTGGCCCTGTTGCTTGGAACTCGCTGACACAGGTGGAGTCTTTAGGAAGCCCGTCTGTGAGCTGCAAACGGAAAAAGGGTACACAGCTAAACGAACAGCAGTCACAGACACTTCCCCATAGCGCCAAATGTTCTGTGCAGTCACAAGGGCAGTGTCGGACAAGGCATATGTCAGCCTCCTCTAAACTCCAGCAAACAGTTGGGGGGGATGAGGGCTTTCCTCCAGGAGACAAAAGAGCCCCAGGCATGGGGAGCAGCCAGCAGATAATGCCCTTATCTGGAGACAAGGATATCAAAGCACAGCTGCAGGCCATGGAGAGTCTCATCAGCTCAAGCCAGGAGACCATCAAGGTCCTGCTTGGAGTTATTCAGGAGTTGGAGAAAGGTGAAGCACAGAGAGAGGGGTGAGTAGAGTGAGCTAAATCTGTGATAAAGGTAAAACTGTAGTTTATTACAACTTGAGTCTTATTTCTGTAGCTTTGGCCATCATTTCTATTGGTTATGATAACATTGTCAAGGTAATTGTTGAGCTCTGGGAGAACAGCAACATCAGTACAACGCAGTTTGATGCCAACAAGTAGACAGTCGACTTGTTGTAAACAAGCCAACAGTTCAGTCAGATTATTTTAACTTCTGTATTTGAAGTTAAAACCAAAAGAGACAGAACAGGAAATGTAACATTAATCCTTTATCTCATAGGAAAACTGTAACTGCAAGTACCAAAGGAAAACTTTGAACCAGGAAGTCAGTGACAAAAATAAGACCCAAGTTGCATAAGAAAGGAGGTATCCTTTAACTATAGCGTACGAAGAGTACATCCAGGCTAACAACTCTGTGAGGCTGTACTTAGGCACAGTGGTGCTTTGAGCTAAATGCTAACATCAGCTAGCATGCACACAATGGCAATGCTAGTATGTTGATGTTTAGCAGGGATCATGTTTACCATTTTTAGAGTAGCAAGTTAGCACCTTAACATTTGCTAATTAGCACCAAAATCAAAGTACAGCTGAGGCTAATGGGAATGTTCAAGTTGAGGTATTTGGATGTAAATGTAAAGTATTGGACAAAATGACCGCTTGATTGCACTTGATGAAAATCATTAGGTTTTGTCCTCTGGAAGCAATGAATAGCTGTACAAAATGTGGAGCCAAATTCATCAAGTAGATTTTGAAATATTTCACTGAATAGAGAAAACTTTGCTGCTGGTGGAGCAAGAGTAAATGTCAGAGGATCACCAATAAATGCCTCTAGCATGACTTAAAATTGTATTTGCGGTATTATATCAATGTAACAAGGTAGTTTATCATTATACAACACAAGGTTTTATAATGAAAAGAAAGTCTGCTGTTTGTAAAGAGAAGAAAAGAAACTTTGTAGTTTGTAGTTTGAAAAGAAAAACTGTAGTAGATAATCATCCCTCAAGGTCAAATGGCACATTTCAAATACATTACCATGCCTGTTCGTCTCTTTGTAGGTTTAATAAGAAAAATGTGTCATATTTCATTAGAAACGTACATATAAAGGAGAATATGCAGAAAGTCCTAAAGCTATGTCCATATGTAGTTACACCAGTACAATTGTAAGAATCAATGTACTCCATCTCTAAATCCCATAGAAACACAAAGTAAATTGTATTTAAGTCTTAGCCATATGCAGTGGAGAACAAGGCACCCTAGTGTGGCTCTGTGAAACTTGGTTTTAAAGGCCCAATTAGTGCAGCCTCATAACAATTTGCCTTTCATCTCCACAAAACTGTGCCTGCTATAGTGCTTTTACTGTGTTGTGTTCCATCAGCATTATTAGAGAGGTGCAGTAACAGGACTCAAAGCCTGCCTTCCATAGTACATTCCAAAATACTCTTTCCTTTTTTGCAGGCCTGGACAGTCAAGAAAGCCTTCTTTAAAGCTATACTTTGAGATGTACCAAAAAGCATCTAAAAGCCTCCTTGTTCTCACATGTAAAAAAAAAAAAAGTCCAGTGATTTTAACCACTTTTTGCACCCATGCAGTGAGAAAATGATAAAGTAATTTTTTGGTCCAGCAAGGGTACAGGGACAATGTTTGTAAGAAGGCATTTCAATAGGGATTATCCCCATGTCACTATTTACATTGGAAATAAGATCATTGAAAAAAATCATGCTTCTCCATTTGTGGGTAATTTTGTTGCTGTCCCTCATCTGTCCCATGAGCTGATTACAAACACAAAGAATATTTCCTGAAAAAGTCCACCAAGAAGTCAAAAGAATGCTTGTGCTGTTCATCTGTTTCACATCCACTTAAGCTTGACAAAGACAAACTGTTTGATACTTATTAATGACATCCTGCAAAATGGAACTGAAAAACAAAGCTTGTTTTGTCTGTTTCACATCTCTAAAGGGTTTTCCAAACATAAGCAAAAGTGTCAGTGACACTTGATAATGCTTGATGAATCACATACCTGTAGCAAATTAAAATTGCACAGCTATTCTAGTTTCTTACTCATTCACGGGATAATTTATCTTAAAACCCTGACCAGCTTGAATGCACTATATAATTTATACTATTTGATGCACGTGATAAGACAGAGAACATTAGTCTTTTGCATGATCTCATATAACAACGGACAATTGCGTGATACATGTCAACCCAATTACACAATTATATACAAATATTAAGGTCTCTACCCATGCTGTTCATTGTACTGCATTATATAGTCAATGTTACATGCAAAATAATGTTTGCAGAGCTCTCCTGTGTCTGTACACTACTGTATATACAAAACATGTATATAACACATACAATATTTACCCCATATACAAAGCATTGAATGCCATGTGAAAAAGTGTGGCCTGGTCTGTCTTTATCTTTGGTTCACAGGTTATCAATAAAACACAAACTAATACGCAGTGCTTAGACAGGCAGAGCAGCAGGCATGTAGGCAGGGGGTGTGGATAGTTAAACTGGAATGACGAGGGTAAGACATATCCCTGGACAGCTGACGTGGGCAAACAACACAGCAGCGAATCTGTGCCAACAAACAGTTAGCTTAGAGAACAACTTTCTGAGGTGCAGCTATTTTTTCCCCTTATGAAGCATCTATGGAATCATTCTCTGTGACATTCTGTGCCTTAATACAATGACACTATTTTGGGTCAGGAGTATTTTACCCAGAATAAGAAGTGTTTTTTTGTGCTGAGTACAAGCAGTGATTATATATTTAGGTTAATGCGCTTTGATTATTAGAGCGAGGCTCTTTAAAATTACAAGGATGTACATGAAAAGCCAGGCAGCAGCACAGCACTGGTGTGGGCCTTGTCTGTGCAGTGAGTTACTGTCCTTGCTCACAGCTGTTCAAAGAGACTTAATTTGAGAACAGGGCAGGATGGATGAACTTGCTGACCTTGAGCTCCCATCAGCATTTTCGATCCACACAGGCTGTTTCGTTTCTCCCAAAGAGGTCACCTCTCATGTCACGGGGGAACAGTTGAGGTCCAACACCTCCACATGTCATCAAACAGGGTGAAGGGCTACCGTGACAGCAAGAAATTACACGTGCAGCTCTAATACAGCCCCTCCCATGATCCCCAAACAAAACTGTAGCCTGTCATTGCATGCAGTGACAGATAGTGTGAATAACAATATGCACACCTGCAGGCTTATATAAATTCAAATGAGGAAATGTGAATGAAAAACTGGTGATATGAGAGACAGGGATTGTATATTTGATGTGTCCTCTTTGACATGTGTACACATAAGCCTCTGTCGTGCCTCAAGAGATGGTTTAAGTTGGTACTTTGCGGAAGTCTTTACAACATAAATAATTACAACTCTTTTTTTGAATCCTTGATGTCTAAGGCAAATTTGGTTGGATGAGAAAGATATACAGTGCAGCGCAGAATGTAAAGGCATTGATTTTTCATTACACATGATTCATACAGCATTAACTTACCTTCTGTTGCCTATAGAATGGAGACACAGATCACGCAAAACTATGTCATGGCAAAGTGAGGTAATCCTATTGTGTAAAATCAGCGAGTCTACACACTTTATTAACCAAATCGGAGAGAACTGCAGGAACAGAGCCCCGGCTGCATTTTAACTGGTAGGAATAAATAACACTGGGTGAAAACCAAGCTGAAAAAATCTGGCTGATCGCTGATGCCCACAGGTGTTGAAATATGAAGCTAAACCGTGCCACTGGAGATCACATATATCTTTTCATCTCTCTGTTCACAGGCTCTCCTACCGAACAGGACAAGACACAGCAAATTGTGACACTTGTCGAAACAGCGCATGCATCATTTACAGGTGGGCCCTTTTCAGTGCCAGTGTGTCATTAATGCTGAATTAAATGCTGTTTTCTGTTTGATTATTCGGTTTGGTGTGAAAGAGGTGCTTAGAAGAGGCGTTTGGTGCAGTGATGTTTTTCTGTACAGAAAATGCAAAAGGAGATGTAGTATATACAGTGTTCTGACTAAGACAGCTAAAAAAAATGTTTTTAAAACTCATAAAAATGTTACGAATCAGCTTCAGTGATATGGAAAGAATAACTCAAAGTATTAAATGTGCACCTACTGGCAGTAATGCATGCATATACAGTATCTCACAAAAATGAGTACACCCCTCACATTTTTGTAAATATTTAATTATAACTTTTCATGTGACCACACTGAAGAAATTACACTTTGCTACAATGTAAAGTAGTGAGTGTACAGCTTTTATAACAGTGTAAATTTGCTGTCCTCTCAAAATAACACATCACACAGGCATTAATGTCTAAACCGCTGGCAACAAAAGTGAGTACACCCCTAAGTGAAAATGTTTTGTGTGGCCACCATTGTTTTCCAGCACTGCCTTAACCCTCTTGGGCATGGAGTTCACCAGAGCCTCACAGGTTGCCACTGGAGTCCTCCTCCACTCCTCAATGATGACATCACGTAGCTGGTGGTTGTTAGAGACCTTGTACTCCACCAGCTTCCGTTTGAGGATGCCCCACAGATGCTCAATAGGGTTTAGGTGTGGAGACATTCTTGGTCAGTCCATCACTTTTACCCTCAGCTTCTTTAGCAAGGCAGTGGTCATCTTGGAGGTGTGTTTAGGGTAGTTATCATGTTGGAATACTGCCCTGCAGCCCAGTCTCTGAAGGGAGGGGATCATGCTCTGCTTCAGTATATCACAGTACATGTTGGCATTCACGGTTCCCTCAATGAACTGTAGCTCCCCAGTGCCGGCAGCACTCATGCAGCCCCAGACCATGACACTCCCACCAACATGCTTGACTGTAGGCAAGACACACTTGTCTTTGTACTCCTCACCTGGTTGCCACCACACGCTTGACACAATCTGAACCAAATAAGTTTATCTTGGTCTCATTAGACCACAGGACATGGTTCCAGTGATCCATGTCTTTAGTCTGCTTGTCTTCAACAAATTGTTTGTTATTATAAAGCCAGCAATTATAAAGACAAAGAATCTGGGTCAAAGAATGGATTAGCACACGCAGGTAGCAGGGATCATCCTAGCTACAGAGAGCTGGAGGGAAGTAAAATGTTTTTGCGGTGAAAAAGTAGCTGCCTGCTCTCATTGGCTGGATGTGGATGTCAAGTCGGCCGACCCCTCCAGATATTTGGTATGCTAGATATCTGGCAGACGTCAGTGATGAGACCGCAGATCAACTGCTGATTTACTCCCGATCAAAGCCTGACGGTCGCCGAGCGGCAAATCGGGCTAAAAATCGTGTAGTGTGAACTAATTTTAGTCTGCATTTTTCCAGGTAATCAAACTATCTCTCATTAGTTGGATGTATGTCCTCTGCAAGGCTGTGTGCAGCTGGACTATTTGTTTTACCAAATGCCACATCTGTCCCTCATGTTATTAGCAGCTCACAATTATTTGTTTTACCATGGTTCTGCACCTCTCAACTGTGAAAAAAGTGAAAAGTTACTGTAAAAGCTTATGTTTGATGATATTTGTCTTTGTTATTTACTTGAAATGTTTGATCTTTGATTGATGGAGTAATGAGGGGTTTTAAATCTGATAAATTCATTTATTTATGTTATAATAACACAAAGACATTTTCTTACTAAGGCTATATTTTTACATCTGATAAATGTCCTTAACTTGAATACATAATCAAATAAAGAAACAGTTATTTAACAATATGTTAAGGAGTAGTTATGTTTATACAGTCTTACAGTTGCAACTGGCCCTTTGAGGGTAACCGTAATGCTTATGTGGCCCTTAAATTTGATATCCCTGCCTTAGACCTTGTAGACCTTGACAGTAACGAGTCACATGACACAGTGGAGGGTACATGGCTCACTTTTGTTGCCAGCAGTTTAGACATTAATGCCTGTGTGATGTGTTATTTTGAGGGGACATCTAATTTACACTGTTATACAAGCTGCACACTCACTACCTTACATTGTAACAAAGTGTCATGGGGAATGAGTGGCCTCATTGTAATGAGTAAGTAATCATACACAGCAGTAGGAAGTGAACTAGACAGGATAGGAAATACAGTTGACCCTGTCAACAGAGTATATGAGGACATAGAATTTTACCACAGCCCATAAAACATGTCAAAGAAACAAAGACTGGATTAAGTCTATACTTTTTTTAAAATCCCATCAGCATTGCACAGATTTTGTTTTGTGTGTGTCATTTTTAAAAGACACTTTATTTCTGTCAAAACACACAACAGTTTTGTGTGGTGTAAGTGCTCTGAAATGCTCTGAGCTGAAAAATAGCTCAGAAGCAGGTGGGAAATCCACTCAATCTTTAACCTTCTGTCATTTGTCACTTCAATCCAAAAGCCTTTACTGCTGAAACCCCTTGTTACCTTGTTCTCAAAAACAGGAAACAGACAGCTGTTTGGAAAATACTCTCAAGCCCAGAAAATACATTTTATACAGTGGGACTTTTGAATAGTTTTCACATAGCTTAAAAAACACAAAATCACAAACTATAGATGTAAACTTTATTTCCAGTCTGAATATGAACGTTGGCTGCAGTAAAGCGTTCTTCTTTAGAACTTCTGCTTTATGCTTCTCCTTTTACACAATAGCTACTGCACTGCAATAGAGATTGTATTGTAACAGCAAGTTAAAAAAGGGCTGTCCAATTTGCTATCCTTTTGGAATATTTTAGATGAATGTCAGATATTTACACCAACACCTTGAGTTTTATAAACTCATTTGGAAAAAAAACTAAAACACTCATTTACTGCAAATTTAAGGAAAACTGCCCATTCTTGGTCGTGTTAATCAGGATTTTTGCTGAATATAACATTCCTCTCTTCTCCCTTCACGAGTGCATTGTGTCAAGATGACCCAAATTGTGGTTAAAGACCATTGTGGAACTTGAAAACAGGATCTCCATTTCACATGAGATACAGGTTGATCAGTGGGCCTCACGCAAGAATAACTTGTATAAACAGATTTGTCCTGACACGTACAAGTGTAGCATTCAGCAATTTTCACATAATTCATATTTTCTCTTAAGCACAGACAAAATTCCCAAGCGGTCCAGGCCTGTCATACGAGTCATGTACAGATAGTCTGCCTTTCTCCACGGGATGAAAAAAACATGTTAGAAATTGTAATGCCTTTATCTGAATTAATTTTGAATTTGATTTTTTTTTAAACATGTTGCTGAAGTCATGTTAAACAAACAAAATTAAATAAAAACTACACAGTAATGATGGCTATAGTAATATTCACTAATACAATTGTGTATTAATACAAATACTAATACAAATGTGTCCCTGGGCAAGACACTTAACCCCTAGTTGCTCCAGAGGCGTGTGACCTCTGACATATATAGCAATTGTAAGTCACTTTGGATAAAAGCGTCAGCTAAATGAATAAATGTCATTAATGACACTGCAAAATTTGTTGTTTTTTAATTTTCTGATGTCTGACAGCAGGACTTAAAGCTCCATGATTGTGCTAATGATCTAATAATGAACACTCACCTACTCATAAACAGGCAGTATTCATCACTTAAAACTGGGAACTCGTATAACTAAGCCTCGGGCGGGAAAAAGTAATAGAGATTTAGCATAAGAATACAAAACTATTTGTGCATGATGCCTATTGTCTTCATGTTCACAGTGTCATGTACCGTGGATGGTGTGGAAATGTGTGCGAGCGGACGGATTTAACATCAAGAGATTTTGATGACGCATTTCAAAATCTGGGCAGCACACTAATCAAGATCTACTGAAAATGAACACCACAACTGACCCAGACATGAGACCGTGGCTTGCATGAGGAGCAAGACTAGAGACTATATCAGGTTCTACTTTTGATGCATCAAAACAGGAGCTTTGGTCTCATGTTGGTCGAGGCAGAAGCAAAAATAGAAACATATGGCTTACCTCCTTCTATATCTCTCCAAAAACACAAGTTAACAGAGACAGAACGCTGCAGAGCGACAGCCACTCTCACTCCTCCACACCAATGGAGAGCAGCTGTGGACTGCAGTCAATAAAACTGAAAAACAGTCTTAAGCCTCTATAGAATGAGCCAAAGTCTCCATCAAAGAATAAGGTTCAGCAACCATTGACAAAAAGGCAAAGGGAGATCACCACTCCTCAGCAAGAACCAAAAAACTGCCTCAACACTCAAGGCAAAACAAACATACCAGGTCTCAGCAACACCAAATTACTGAACCTGAATCTGATTCTACTTTTGGCGGGTGTCAGCAGTCAGAATGTCAAGAATATTGCTTTCCTGATGACTGGTGATTCCTGGTGTCTCAACTAATTAAAAATATCCTTCAAATGCTGTCTACCAATCTGTGACGACTCTCTTCATGTTGGACTAAATGTTACTAATACAACCACAAACAAACTAAATAGAAATCAGCTGATCACCTTTATCCAGATACTCCTACATCCAGTTGTTCATACCACTCTTTAATATATATTAACTAATCAAGGCCAAGGTGTGTTATAAGATAGCTATGGCCCAAGACAAATTATCGTCCTCTTTCTCTTTCAATGCTCCAACTTGGCCGAATCCCGTCAAGCTGTCCAGGTCAGAAACAATTGTTATCTCCAGGGTCATGGTGTCCCTCGCATCAGTTTTCCAAATCCTTTCTTTTCTATCGTAGTCCCGAGGACCTCAATGAAAGGTGGACAGAACTGAGGAAGCTCTCCTTTAAACACAGCTTTCCTCATAACAGTAGAAGACATCAGAATGGCATTCTTAATCTCATAGGTATAATTGGTACAGTTTAGCCTGATGTCATTGGCACATTTCTTGACCCATTAGGTCTACAGGAAACAAATTTGTAGCTCTTGGGAGTTCAGTAAGAGTAAATATTTCTTGTGGTGTACCCGGTTCGATCCTGGGCCTTGTTCTTTTCTGTTTGTACATGCTGCCATTACAGGCCCTATCTGCATACATGGTATCAGTTTTTATTGCAAAGTAATGCAATCATCCTCCAGTTATTAAAGTAATTTCCATAGTAACTACAGTCAACCCCATCAACAGGTGAACTTAATAAACCGCACCTGAAAAATGGTTCAGTGTATCACAGGCAACAACATTGAATAGTAAATAATTCAGGATCCCCTAGCTGTGTGAAGCTTAAAGGGAGTGTAAGTGACTCTGCAGAAGGACTGTTGGTATTTGAACTCAACTGCCTAACAAATACACCCCTCCCTTCAGTGCTCCGTCAGACCTCTCCAAAATTTCAAATCTATTAGTTGTCTACAGTGTTGAAACTTGGCCCTTGCCTGTTCATTAAACCTTTATTCTCTTTAGTCCCTTTCTGCTTTGGCTGTTTCTCTGCCTTCTGTCCTTCTTCACAATGGTACTCTCCCCTCCCCCCATCACTCCTGTGCACGAGCACTAACTGTTGCTGATTGGCTGGGACAGTGTTGTGTGGCAAGGTCCACACCACTTCCTAGTCATAAAAATGTAAAAATGTATTGGATTACAATCACTTACTATCCCTTTAAATTTGAAACTTTGACCCACAATAGACCTACAACACTTAAAATTTATCGTGGTAAATTTCAGCAGTTTCAACGGTGAAACAATAAATGACAAATCTTCCAGTAGATGATTATAATCTTTGTAATTGCTACATGATCATAATTTCCATTAATCACTCAAAGATCAGAATTAATTAATGTGTCAAAGGACACGGGGTGAGATTTAATCAAGATATGCACTGTAACAAAGAAGTATTTTTTCCATTTTTATGATGATGAAGTTTTTTTACCCAAAAGCTCAAAGGTCTATTTGACTGTGACATCATAATATCCTGGAATTGGATTGTGACCATATTTCACAGTCGTACACTGAACAGGTAACACTTTTGACTCAAAGGTCATCAAAATAGGTTTTTAGTCATAATTTAATAATGAATTGGGCGATTCCGTTCACACACTGGCTGGGAAGACACAATGAGTAAACAATAACTAGCACAGTACGGGCTTTCCTCCATCTCGTCCATTCTGCTTTTCACTTCCTGCCTCATTCTGAATTTCGAGCATTATCAGAATCATGTGCCTGTTAACTACGTATGATGCGCCTAGCTAATCATGATCCTGTGAGTGAGTGAGTGAGTGAGTTTCACCTACAGCTCATCGAGAGGCTTTGCATCTAAAAATGCCAGGAGAAAACATAATGACCACATTTTGTGTAGCTATACTCTATAAGAAACCATAGTAATCAAGTATGTGTATCTGTTTAGCCATACATCTATGATAATTCTTCATTAATCAGTTTTTTATTGTATATTCACTGGGATCATACATACTGTAGGTATTATCGATAGTGATAACTTCCATTTAGTCAAAAAATACACTTTATACATTTTATTTAATTACGTCCAAGTATTTATTGAATATATTATATGAGTGGAAAGGCATGGATGTAACCTGCTACTTGACTGGTGGTCAGAGGCATACAACCATGGGGCAGTAATTCTAGTTTAAATTATTTTATTGTGTTCATCCTCCTACCTTTTTTTTTACGCACAGTACTGTAGGTGATCTCTTGTGTAACAGCCAGAATACTGCAGTGTGTGTGTGTGTGTGTGTGTGTGTGTGTGTGTGGATTTGTGTCTCCATTGATCAAACGGGCCTTTTCATTGATTTGTTTTCATGGGTTTAGCCAATACTTCCTAAGTACGTGTGACTTTCAGTATGGGGGGGTTTAAGCAGCGTGGGTGTGTAAGAATGTCTAGAAGTATGTAAATAAATGGTAATATGAGCCTGTGAAGGGTATTTTCTAAATTATGTGATTTTGACTGCACCTATTCTTTAATTATGACTTACTGCAAATAAATGGGGAGTACATTTGAGTTCATCTAACTGAGAGGCAAACATTACACATAAAAACAGGAATATAATTTAAAGCAAGAAGCCCACTGTGAAGCAGATCTTATCTTGATAAGAAAAAGTGTGCCACTTCTGTATGTCGGTGAAGCAACTTGGCTAAATTAACACTGAACAATTTCTGATGGCAAAGGAAGTGTCTGTCATGACTAAATTAAAACATGTGGTATGGTAATAAAATCACCATGAAGATGCACTCTGCAGAGTACTGATAAAGTGGAAGATTATCATTTATTCTGTATTCTGTATCATTAAATAGTTGGGGGTTTTTTGCAGTTCCCGCAACTGTTTTTAACATTCATTGAACAGAGCAGAGCTGTAGTTGGCAAGCAGGATAGAAATCTAGCACGGTCCTATCTATCTCTGCCAAAGCAATTGTCATAAATATCTTCAATTCTGCAAATAGTGCTGTTTAATATTCTTCAGCAAAACCCAGGTGCTCAAACATTCCAAGACTAAATTATGTTTTTAGAGAATTTCTTTATTGTTTATTTGTTCTTTATTTTGGACGTACTTTTTACCATCACATAAAACTACCTAACTAATCAAACTGCTGTACGATCCCATCACCAGCATCCCTATTATTAATCCGTTGAGTTAAACTGCTGACAGGGCAGCAGTAATCACCTTGCTGGACAAACCACTCCATGTGACACGTTGATGATTAGGCCTGAGTACAGTGAGGCAAATTAAAACAAGCCACGCAAAGCAAGATGGGACCAAAAGACCAATTACCCCTCAAAGATAGACAGCAACTGCATGTTGCAACTGAAACCAACATTAGCAGCCTCTGAGAAGTAGACCTTCATTTTGGAGCAGCTCAGCATCTTCAGTATGTCCGATAAATTCAGGACTCTAGCAGCTGCTTAGCTCAGGTAATCAATCTGTGGGTCATTCTGACCTCGGCTCTCCCCTGACAGTCTCCTCCCACCTTTGGTATACTGCAGCATCTCATAGAACATTGCAACAAATAGGGCATACATGGCAATTAAAAGAGAGGGAGAGAGAGGCTAAATGTATGGACGAATAATTAGGGGAATAACTATGAGACTGTCCATCACATCAGGGAAAAAAAGGATCCCTTAAAGGGTCGTTTCACCCATAATACAAAAATATGTCCAGATCACCTAGCTATTGGTAAGGTTTATCTGCCCACATTTAAACAATGTCCTCAATGTTACTTAACATGGAAACACAGGACTCTCACGGATGATCTCACAATCTTTCTGATAAGTCATGTTTTGCTAGTAATTTTGGCATGCGGGACAGGTCTAAATAAAATACCCATGAGCCTCGGCCACCATTGGCACAGACAAGATGCCAGTCTTTGGTGCGATATTATTTTTCCCACCAGATTTTAGACAAATCTGCCTCTGATTGGCTCGTACTTGTTGCCTCTGTTGGTTAGGTTGAGATTAGGGCGGGGTAAGGGTTAGCCAATCAGTGGCAGAATAGGGTCAGGATTTAATGCAAACCTGGGGCAAGTTCAGCGCCGACAAAACGTAGCAAAACGTTTTTTCCAACGGAAACAGTGGTGCCTTTAACACCCTACTGTGTACGCAAGCGCACTGCATTTTCCTGCCTTTTTAACACTGTTGTGTTTACAAACTTGTCGCAGTTGATTGGGTAACACCTGAGACATGCCCACCAAACGGGAGAAAACATACCTCGAAGCCATCATTCAATCAGAAAGCGATTCAAACCGGTGCCAAATGTTTTGAGATTGAACTTGCCCCTGGTGTGTGTCAAGTTAGAGTTGTCAAAAATCTGTGGTGGGAAAAAAAATATCACGTAGGGATTTCCAAACACTTCACAGATGAGAACAAAACACAGGGATACAGTTGCTGAATTCACCCACAATTGTTTTCACAATTTTTTTTCATTTTTCTCAACTTGGTAGTCTTTAGCTTCCACTCACCAGTGGCGCATGTAACTAAATTTTAAGCTCGGTGACTGGATGTTTCTTGTGCACCTTGGGAGTCGAAGTAAATGTCTACCTTAAAGTTTTTATGTACATTTCTTAATCTTTTGTACTGATGATTTATCCGGGAGAGTTTCATGCTATAACTGTGAGTCATGTAACATTGTCTATGGGAAATCTGAGATACTATTACTCCCAGAATCAGGGGCATCTGAAATAAAGTCAGAAATGGAGGATGGAGATTTTTAGCTGTGTTGCATCATAGCTGACCGTTTGCTAGCTCGGAGAGATTTTTTACCCCCATCAACATCTCTTCATTGAATGAAATGATGTACAGTGCATGAGAAAAAAAAAATAATAGTGAGTTGTAAATAGCACAGTACCAGAAAACACAAAGAAGCTCTGAGAAACAATGTGACTAATGCTAGTATGCTCCCAGCTTGCTAGTGTTTTTTCTAATCATTATTATTATTATTAGCAGTAGTAGTTGTAATAGTAATATTAGTATTAGTATTGGTATTATTCAGATGACCAACCCTTTTAAGGAACCAAAACATTCAACTCAAAGATGGAAACTGTACTGTATGATGAGACTGTATCCACCATGCTATACTTACATTTGGAGTTCAAACTAAATTTACACAAGCATCAGCTGCAAATTATATGTGGCCCGCTGAGTCAACCTAGTGTACAGCAGGAAGCCCAGTCTAAAACACACGCTCAGATCAAAGCATTAAAGGATTTTATTCCTATCATGCTGTGTTGAGCAAGAACCAGCATTTGAATCAAAGTATACAATGCAGTGTTTCCAATTTGTTACTCACAGTGACTTTGAAAAACAGTTAAGTTCAGGGAAAGGCAACTGCAATGCAATATGATGAGACACAAGGAGCTAATTAGCGCTTGTGTCCCACGCTGAGGTGGCAGAGCTGTGGTTGTTTTGGTGAACAATTGTCAAGATTGCCTATTCTGTTTTGTTCTCATTAAGGAGACCGGGTTTCTCTCTGTGTGTCTGTGAAGTAGAAAGCCATGTAATAGACAATGGCAATGGCATTAATATCTGATATACATGACAGGAAAGAATTGCTGCATATGATTTACATAACCTGTGGGGAGTTTCTGCTTCAACTGTTGCCTGTCAGTGGAGGAAATAACTGTCACTCTCTGGTGATTTAGTCTACTATGCCCCGTCATGTCGTTCTGAAGATGTTACACTATACTGAGCCTGAACCACTCATCTTGTCAAGTGGAGAGTTTGAACTGTGAATGGCCAAAGGGGAAATCACAGGAGGAGAAATGACTTTACGATGAAAGGTGCCAGTAGCAGAAAGAACAGAGAATAGTAGTGAGCAGGTACACACTGCTGAATGAATAGAGTATGCCATGCTAAAAAGACATCTCACAGCAGCAAAATCCCTCCCAGGAGCAACAATCATTGAACGGTGCTCAGCACACCATGGCCACAGACAACAAACGGCTCGCCACTGATCACAGCAACAGCTACTCACACTGCATAACTAAAGAGATGATTAATCTGCTTTGCGGAATGCCCTAGAAAAGCCTCCCTGTCTCCAGCCGCTTCAATCTGTTTGTGTACAGAGATGATCTTAGATATAGGGCTTTTGTTTGCTGAAACACCTGCTGCCCAGTGCCACCCGCATCGTACAGTGCTGCCTCCGACTTCCCACTGAGGTATTTGTCCACAGCGTACAGTAATTGCAGTGATCTGCCAAGTGATTAATTTCCTAATAATTGCTGAGGCTATTCTGTGTCACACTGTGCTGCTGTGATTCTGCTCTGCTTTCTGTCAAGTCAACATGATTTAAACAGCAGTAGTAAAAGACAACACTTCTAACATAAAAACAAAAGATACAAATAGAGATAAAAGTAGGAGGAAGTAAAACAATGGATGATATGAATAAGATATGTGGTAAGTGCATCACATCCTGCATGAAACAGCAGTTCTGCCAAGATAAAGGCTTATGTCCATCCTTAAAACTGAGTTTCTCATTGTCAGAAGATTCAGTGTTCAGAAGAGCTGCAAGTGTAAGCTTTTGTTAAGTGGAGAACAAAGGAAAATGCGCACAAGCAAAGCACTGTGCAACAAGAGGTTTTGTTATGATACAACAAAATACTTAAAAATCCCCTTTATCAATAATGCTGTTGAGTTTCAAGTTGCCACAAACCCAGGCTCCTGTACATTGTCCGCTTGCTTTGCATTTAATCTAACATATTGATTTATCAGAAGTCCCGGCATGCCAAATGACTATCCAGCCCTCCTTTCAGTTTCTCACCTGAAAGCTTTAATAGAGCTCTGTTCTTAACTGACACTTATCTTAAGGGTGTGTTGACAGTTCCCAGGATTTATTATGTCACTTTGCGTATGGCACATCCTTCAGCGAACTAATTACACTGCCCATCAAAGCGGTTACCCCATCAGGCCAAGCTTTGTACCTTAACGTTTATTTGTGTGCCTGCAGACATGGAGAGGGCTACATGTTTGACCTTGACATGTCAGATGTCATCTTTTTTGGCAGCTTTGGTTCTCCCTTCCACCTTTAATACTCTAGACTTTGAATGACAGGAATGAGCTTTGTAAGCCACTGTAATCACTGTGCTTTTTAAACGTGTTTTAAGTAAATGTAGGTGATAAAAAAAAGAGAAAGAAATAAAAACGAGGATGAATCAAAACTGCCCCAAATGAAAAAAGCAACAGAACATTTCATCAGGTACGGTTTGTTGAGTGTCACTTTGGTAGGCACATAGAAGGTGATTTATTCACTTTATTTCCAAAACGTATTGCATACTTCAGGAATAAATACATTAACAGAGCACTAGAAATCAATAGCAATAAAGTGAAGGGAGATGGTTTATAATAATGCGTTTATCCCTTGCTTGAATACAAGCAGTTAATCAGGATCTGCTTGGCCTCTCGATGGTTTCATTTGGATGGGATTAAGCCCCACATTTCTCCCAGGCCTGAGAGATTTAATCGGAGAGAGAGTTCAACTACGGTGTCGGAACAAAATCAGACGATGACCAGCCTGGGATTATATTGGCGGATGTGGAAGTCTGATGTCAGGAGCAACCCACATTCTGGCTCTTTTTTGATACAAACATAATCTATGCAGGAAATGCCCTTTGACTGCATGCAAACAAAATACAGACATGATGCAAAGGAACTCTATTACTCGGAGGAGTCTCTTGAATATGGATATGTGCCGTGAGAGATATGTGCTGCCAGGGTGTCTGTCGGTGCATTTGAACCATTTGCCTCCCTCCCAGTCTCCATCTGGACATCAGTGGATTACTAACATAAAAAAACAAGTCACAAACTGAGTCATAAATGTTATAGCTGCCCAAAAGACAAATCACTTACTTTAAAAACATTCAGCTTCATACCCCTGATTTTACTGTCAGTGAAGATATATGAAATCTACAATCAAATCCTTGTATTGTAAGTACAATACTGAACTGAATAATCGAAATATTCAATTCAATTTCTTATGCTTGTCTTATAGTGTCGAGCTGGATTTCAAGCAGCAGGAGGACAAGCTACAGTCCCTGATGAAGAGACTTTGCCCCCTGGACAGTCAACAATGCCCCGCTCTGCCTTACTCCAATGAAGTGTTCACATCCACCCCAAAACGCAAGTCCAAGACAGAGTCCAAAAAGCATGCTCGTTGGAAACTCTGGTTCCTTTGAGTAAAACATCAAGGGCTTTGGGAACAGCCTTTTCATTGGGCACATTAATACCCCTGTTATTCTCACAATGAAGGAGGGAGTATTCAGAGGGAGCAATCAACATATGAGAATGGATAATGGCAGAAACCAGTTCATTTGAGGTTCTGAGTTGAGACTGCACATTAAGTCAGCTGGTGGACAGCAGAGACAAAAAAATTTGAATTCTGTCAAACCTTTTTCTGGCATGTTTGCTGAAGAGGACCGACACACACCTGCAAAAACTAGGTGAGCTTTGGGATACATTTTTGTACATGTATTTTTTAAAGATGGAGGTTATATATAGTGGTTAAATGCACCTCTCACTTTATATTTACGTATTTTTATTGCATCCTTCAATGCAATGCACTCTTGGTCTTTTTCCCCTTAGAGCATATTGCTTGGCAACAAGAGGAGGCACCATGTGGAGGTCCTTTTATGAGTGAAGCTATAATGTTTGAATGGACATCATCCCCACCTCCGGCAAAGCACAAACATTTTACTATTGGGAGGAATATGAGTAAAAGACTGAAAAACAGAACAGTACATGGCAGTATGTCAACCCTGTCAATTCTTTCATTTTCCGTCTTATCTGTTAGCACCCCGCTCAGCCTGTTTGACTGAATGTATGCCTACCTTTGTACAAAACCCTGTGTATTCTCTCCTGTTCTTCTTATCTGTTAACATCCTACTCAGCCTGTTTGACTGAATGTCTGCCTAACTTTGTACAAATCGCTGTCTATTCTCTCCTCTTTCTTTTTATCTATTAAGATCCTGCTTGGCCTACTTACCTGAACATCTGCCTACCTTTGTTGATAACACCTGTCTCCTCCCTCTTTTTGTAACTTAGTCTCTTTCATTCTCTCCATTTAGCTCACTGTGCAACCAATCAACTAGCCAGCCAACTTTGCCTCAGTCACTGTGTCCTTTTCTGTTGGTCACACTCACACATCATTTTCAGAACTTATATTTTAGAATATCTGCATCTGTTGAGCAAAGTACTCTGTAGTGACATTTTAAAACATATATGTTTGGGCCCCTCCTCTTGCAACAAGTCTTCTGGGTTTGGTCAGATTTTTTTAACAACATATATTATGTTTTGACTTCTTCAAAAGACAGAATGTTTTCTATGATCTTAAACAGTGTTTTGAATTTCTAACAAAAAGTAAAGGCTATTTTGACATTTCTCTCTTCGAGTCCATTAAGAGTTTGCATTGCCTCTCAGTCACATTGTGTCACAGCAAAGCTCCGATGTGAAGTATTGAACCCAATTTATTCTGTTTAATCTGTTTCATGTCCAGTTAGTTAACACTTAAAGTGTTGTTCTGTAATATTGATTTATCTTGCCTTTCAACTGCATGTTCCATCTTGTAAAATGAAACAACTTCTTTTTTTTTTCACAGAAGACATCTGTCTACCAGCCCACACAAACAACTGTGCACTGAACTTGCAAGAGTAGAAGGGCTATATACAGTGCTAAAGGAGTATGGTAGCAATCTTACAGCAGAGAAGACCTGTAGCCATCAGCTTTGGTTAAGAACAAAAAAACAAAACACTGATGATGTAGCAATGATATTGAACTTCCACGCTGTAATAAAGCAGGTATTTACTGAATTTAAAAGTAATTTTATAACAGCAGCTCTTACATATATATTATGGCATAATTAAATATCCAAGAAATGTCAGGAAAATACATACTGGCCTCCCATCTTTAGACTACACAGTAGATTACATTATTCAGGTCACCAATGTCCAATTGTCCATGCAAAGATCTGTACCCTGAGAAAGTGCAATTTAGTGATTATGTGCAATATTATGCATTTTTCTACTGTTTCTACGTCACAATTAAAACATTTTCAACTGAATGATTCAGTGTGCTGCTATGTCTACTAAATGCTAGATGCAAGAGTTTTTTAAGTGTAAGGAGCTATTTTGGGCACTCCTGCGTACAAAATTAAGTTCCATTACTTTTACCATACAATGTTACGTTGACTCGCAGTTGAAACAGTTCTACGGCTTTGATCAGCATTATACTCTCTCATTTAAATTATCAGTTCATTAACATGAAGATACATGGCTCTTTGATTAAAAGTTGAGGGTACAAGCCTGTGTAAATTTCATCGGAGAAGTAAATTAGGAATCCAATCACTCAGCTTAAAATGTCATGTGCACTGCTAACAGCGGGAGGAAGCTAATGATTACGGTGTTAAGAAAACTGATTTTGCAATCACTTAAATCACTTCCACTTAAATCAGTTCACTTTTAATTTTGGTGGTCACAGTGACAAAGCGTTTTGAATTCTCTACCGATCTGGTTCACACCGCTGACTGGCTTCTGACTAGCTTCTTCTCCATAGCAAAGGTGGCTGAGGCTCCTTTAATAATTAAAACTAGTGAAATAACATAAACCTGATTATTTCAATATGATTATCCAGGAGAGTCCCATGTTTCTATGTTAAGTAACATAGAGGATATTGCTGAAAGAAAAATTTGACTTCCACAGCCAGCAGCCCCTCCCACTTCACAACTCTATGTGACAGCAGACAACTACACCAGTCCAGAGTGTAGTTACAGTCAGAGCTACTTTCACTGGGTGTCAAACAATCCATATTTTACATCTTTTGTGCTTTAGTGAAGCAGAGTTGGACCATGACCAGGGCTCAGCAGCAGTGCAGTTGAGCTCCTTTTCCTCTCTCCTAATGTGATTAGTCCTCAGTAGCAAGAAGAGACACAACCTTCAAGTCAAGAAGGGAGGCGAGTGGAGGTTGCAGTCCATCAAACTGAGTGACCTGATCCCACATTGAACCCTCTCCCATGATTACCCCTGCTGTTTCTGTCTCTTTTATTCTCCTCAGCTGATTCACTGTAGCTTTTATTTTACCAATGTCCTCTATTATTTGATTCCTACATCATTTCCTTCCTCAATTTTTTCCCTTAGCTCATGTTCTCTACATTTGTCTCCCTCCTCAGCCGTCTGCTTCTTACTCTGAAGCACGTAGAAGTTCCCATTTCAGTTTCTGTTTACAAAAGCCAAATTAGTCTATTGATCAAATGCAGTTTAGAAAAATGCTTTTTACTTCCATTTTTGGTATTATTTATGCTGCTATACGTCTATTATGTAAGTTGTTCCATGTTATTGAAATCATTTATTTCAGTTATAGTAAGATTTAGTGGTGTACAGATACATTTGGGTTTTGTGAATTAAACATTATTTTATGGATACAGATAAACCCAAAGTAATTCAAACGCAACTCCAAGCATATCCGCTGTCTGTAGAAAGGTCAGTAAAATATAATAATATAATAATATAAAATCATATAATGTGATTACATAAAGTATTATGTCAAAGTAAAGTGCAGTTTATTTTGTGATATCAAGGAATGTATGGTGTGGGAGCCCATTTCTGCCAAACAAAAAGAAAACATGAGACAGTAAGTCAAAAATTTACTTTCTCATAATTTTATTTTAGTATCTCATCATTTTGGCTTACTATGAGCATCATTTTTATCATGTATAACTTTTTGTCTTTTTTTCCCCTGGCAGAAATGGGCATGCAAAGTATGACAGTAGTTATTGCCAAGCAAAAACATAACATAACATAAATGTCTCTTTCTAAGGTTTTCTCTAATTTAATCCCCAGCAGAAAAGCTGTGTTTTACTGCTCTTTCTGGTTCAACGTTTGGAGTCTGTTTGACCACACCCAACAATGATGTCACAATGTACTGACCACACCCTCAAGTACATTTCTAGCAAAAACAACATTTTTAGTTGGTTTTATATTGCTCTTATCCTAGGATTGATGTAAGGGTCATGGTTACTGAGGAGTACCCTAAACATTTACCAAGCACAAAGACATTACATAAGTAAGAATTCATTATGATGGCAAATACATGATTAGAATAGTGAAGGGGATATTGGGTGATAATTATTGTTTGTACCTTTTTTAAATACAACCTCAAGAGTATAGTGCATGTGTTGGATATTGCACATTTTATAATATATGCTATAAATTACATTTCAGTTTTTCTTGATGCAGACCTCTCTTGGATCAGTGCTTTTTGGGTAGTGTTCCGAACACTTTTGAGGAAGACCATGAGGCTGGATCCGCCGGTCCCTGTGGCATTCAGTGCAGTGCCCACACCTCTGAGTGGGCAGCCCATGCCATGGGCATGATTGCCGGGCACAACAACGTACTTGGCCACAGTATGTATGTGGTAGTTCCGTAAATCCACCAGCGCTGAGACACAGGAGTTATAGGCCTGGCAAAGATCAGAGCTAGAGTGGGCCAAGATGAAATCTCGTAGAGATGGACAGACAGACAAAGTTTCTATCAACTGACGGTGGGCAGGAGGCATGTAATCCCTCATGCGTGCCAGGAAGGTTCCTAAATAGTGAATGAAGGGAACAGAAAAGAAAGAAAGAAAGAAAATAACTATTTTCTGGGGAAATAAATCCATCACAGCAATCACCTGACTGCACAAACAGATTTATTTATGAGAAACATCTGAGGGGGCCAAAGGTTGAAGGAAATGCATCTTTACCTGTCTCATCCTCGTGCTGGGTGCACAGCAAAGCATCAAAGCACTGAATAGCTGAACTCTGGGCTGCACTTCCACCTGATAAGAAAATTGGCTCATTGCTTACACCTTCATACAACAGTCCCCTTGGAAGCATGGGGTTGTCTCGCCACCTAAAACAGTTCAAACCACATACATGTACTATAAATCCTTCATGAACATGCAATTAGAATCATTGTACATCTTGTTAAACATACAGTGTGGCTATAGAGAAAAGTACCAGATGAGATAAATATTAAAAGCTTTAATAACTTCAGAACGCAGGACATAAAAACGGCTCTAAAACTCACCCCGAGACAAAAATTCTCAATGTTCCATGAAACACAGTTGGATCTACATGATCTGCAAAGAGCAGACATTCGTTATTGTAATCACCTTGAATTTCTCTTCCTTTATAAAAGGCTCAGCATGTAAGTTGATTTAATTCAGACTGGGCTAGGTTTAATTTTACAAAGTAAAGTTTTGAAGGTACCATATTGTAAAAAGTGAGATTTCCATGTCTCTTTTGAAATTCAAGAAAGTCTAAGACTGTTTCAAAACACTCAATACACAGAGAAATGCACACAACCTGTATTCAGAAACTGTGCCTTTTAACGAACCGTCAACAAGCACAGACCTGCCGGACCCAGTATTCATGCCGCAAACAAGCAAGGCTCTCCTGGTCCAACCTTTTTTTGTTATTGTGTTAACGTAATAATACGACACCAAGTGGTCATTGCTTTGCTGAGCTACAACTGAAGGCTGTTTAGTATATCTTGTAGAAAGTATTTTTAAAGTATTTTTAAATACTTTCTGGTGTTCCCTCTGATGTCCTCCATTTGGAAAGTCTAGAAGATTAAATTTTTGTATCCCATTCAAGTTAGTGGAGGGCTAAATCAGAGCCGACTCTCCGACTCTCTTTAGTTAGTGACTCAAACAAACTCAATTCAGTCTCTAGAAGAAAGTTGGCTTTTTGGGGAGAAGGGCCTTAAAGAGACAGGCACTAAAATGGAGAGGATGAGTAGAGGTACTGCAGCAATGCACAGGTTGAGAAAAATGTGTTTTTTGAACATTAAAGCATAGAAACATTTTCTGGTAGACAAATTGTAGTGTGAACCTGAAAATGAGCATAACATGGGACCTTTAATCTAAAACTTACTGTGAATGAGTTTGAAAGTTTCCTTCATCTTCTTCAAGGACAGAGTTACTTTGACAAGACCTTTCTGTATGTTGATTAGGTCTGAGGTTTTCATAGCATGCATCACCTCCAGAGCCCCCTGGTTAGAGTTGAAAGTTTAAAATCCATCACTAAGAGGCAAGGGATGAAGACACATTCAGTATGTGGATGGGACACAAAAAAGGAAAGGGAGAGATGGACAGATAGCACCAAGCTGAGGTTCAGATAGAGTTAACATGAAAAAGAGGAAGAGTAATAGAGGCCAGTACCAACCGTTATGCCTGAACTAGCAGCCATCTCGACCAACAATGACACTATGAAAAATCCCCTGCACGTCTCACCACCAGGAAAGGAAAATATCAAGTCCATGTTCCTATTTTTGAAAATGATGTTTTGAAAACATATGAGCTCAACATCACATGAGTATCACACTACGAAAGTCATGGAAATGTGCAATTGAGAAATTCAAAACAGCTACAACTACTCACCCACTTTCCATTTCCCTAAAATGAAAATAAAACAGAATTAGGTGTTTTCAGTGGACAAAAAAATACCTAGCTATTTGTTCTATGTGAGTAACGTTACTACACCATTATAATGAATTAGTGATTGTGAAGTGTGGGCATGAAGTCAGGACATTAAATAAGGCAACTTAGGGCTGTGCAATATGACGATATCTATCATTTAACAATAGAAAAATATCTATTGTTTAAAATTGTGCAATTATACAATTATCTTTTATAGCATGTGTCACAAATTCCACACTTTACCGTAATATTTTGGTGAGGGTGAAGTTAGCTTTACGTTGGAATTCGACATCTATTGAATGTCCAACTTAAAACAAATATTAAACTTGAAGCTAACTTCACCGCGGTCTGTTTTTCCACACGTGCTTGTGTTGCGAGAAGAAATTGCATTAAATATAATGAACGATCCGACACTATCCAGCAGTTCCAGCCATGATGTGCGTGTCAATCAGGTAATGTTAAATGACTTGCCCACAGACATTCAGCTTACTTTATAGTTCGCCAAGACATGCTGTTGTTGTGATGTAAGCTGTAGCAGCAAGAGAGCTGTGAGAGTCGCTGTGTGGAGCTGCTGTGCTGACTCTGGGACCATCTCGTCCTCTCATGTTAGCTTCGCAGCAGCAAGCAGCGTCGATTTGCTAATCCACAACCTAAGCTAACATTAGTTACATTACAAATGCCATATTTCTTTGAATTTACGAAAAAAAGTTCTGTATCAGGATATATATCGTTATTGGGATATGAAATTACCTATATCGGGATATGAATTTTTTGCCATATGACACAGCCCTAAGGCAACTACTACTTACTCACCCTGTGGGATCCCTTAATTTCCAGTTGGCTAAAACTGAATCTGCATACGTCAGGATGGGAGGAAGGCCAAGCCTGCGGGATACCAGCCAATACGGCCAGGCGAGGGCTTTTGGGAGAATCTGTCAAACAACCATGATATTAAAGTTTCAATCCAGTCATGCTGCCATTCAGAACTTTCTGAGGTTTCTGTGCCATACTAGCGGTATGGCGTTAGGAATGGAAATGGCTGTTGGTCTGTCCACAACTTTTGGTCCAGACTGAAATATCCTGAGGTGCCCAACGGATGAATCCAACCGACTTTAAAAATTACCCTGACTTTGATTTTATAGTTGTATAGTTGTTCAAAGTTTTCAATAACAAAAATATCTCAACATCTATTGGTACAATATTTAGTACGGACATTCATGGTTTCCACACAATGTATTCTAATGACTTGGTGATGCCCAGACATTTCCTGTAGCTCCACCATGAGATTCACATTTGTAGTTTTAACTACTGGATGGATTGCCATTAAATTCAGTTCAAACATCCGTGTCTCCCTCAGGATGAATTATATTTATTGCACTTTAATGATCCCTCCTGACTTTTCCTCTAGTACCATCAAAAGTTTATTTTTTCCAATACTTTTATGACCAAACACCTGCAAAATGAATGACATTTGCATCAGCTATACTTTCTTTTTAATGTTAATTAACAAATGTAAGATGGTTACCATGGTAAACAGTGTACCTTCTAAACAGCAGCATTTTGGCATGTTGACATTTAGTAAATAGCATAGCTGGAGATAGTCTTGTGTTATGTGTCACATTGCAACACACCTTTGATTGAAATACATATCTTTTTTTTTACCGTTGCTCATTCTACTGCGCTGTTGTGTTTTACCTGGGCAGGTGCATGTTGTCCTTCCTGCCATACATATCCCATGCTGATGAATCCCAGTGCTAGGTGAGCCAGCCTGAGCTCCCGATGGTTATTCAAGAGATGGGGACTCAAGACCGGCATCTGGATTAGGATCAGATTTTACGTATGTCCACATTTACAATCATGGGTTCTCAACTGTGATTGCACTTACTACATGCATTAGGAAAGCTTTGCTCGTTCTCACCTTATGAACCAGATCCCGTAGTTTACGTGACTCTATCAGATGTGTGATATTATTTGCCAGGTCCAACCACACACGATAATAGTCTGGAAGGTTAGTCTAGACAATAATAGGAATAAAATGACTTGCTCATTGATTTTGTTTTTGTTTTTTTTTGGGGGGGGGGGGGGGGGGGGGGGGG
>NC_060164.1:17643366-17660814 GCF_021292245.1 Micropterus dolomieu
GGGGGGGGGTGCATGAAGGATTTTAGAGTGTAATCAGTAACATCGTCAGCTCATGTTTACCATGGAGCCTGACCTGCATGTCAGCAAATGACTGGAGCTATCAATCAGAGAGAGAAAGCAATTTAAAAAGGATGCAGTAGAAAATTTGCTAAGCAGAAAACCCGGGGATGCCCAGATGGGAAATCACTGTATAAACAGATAAGCAGGCTATTTTTAATGCCAGTGTTTAATTCAATTCATCAATGCTGATATGTAAGTTTTGCATGTTTATGAATCCATCATTCTCATAGGCCTTTGACTTTCCACTGTATAAACAGTCAAATTTGAGCCATATTTTATTTCTAATAAATTCTGACAAGAATATCCAATTTGACATTTTAAGTGTAATTAATAGGGCTGGGCGCGTTAACGCATTAATTAATTAACAATTATTTTATCGCAAATTAACGCAGTGTTTTTAAAATTATTATTATTTTGAAAGTCCATTGCTCACTGGCTCTGAATACACATACAGTCAAACCATGGGTCTCAGGATGGCGGGGCGGGGGGTGTTGATCAGCCTGAAAATCATCCACCCAAACAAGCAGCGGAGGGAGGCTTCAGCAGACTATGCTGTCCTCTGTTTTCCATATTGTCCCACCAGCGATACGTTATCACGGCAGCAGGTGAGCCGCTTGCTCAAACAACCCAAACCAACATCTGCACCCTGTGTGTTCAATGTTGCTTTAACGTTACCTGGTCCGTGCTTGTAAACTATCCACCACGACTTGTAACGTCATTTCAAGTTTTTAACCAAGTGAAGACTGTGCGAGTGAACACGTGCACATAAGACGACCGCTACACCCCCGCCATCGTCCATCCCGATGTTTGAATGTAGACATCGTCCCAACCCTACTGAACATAGTATATCTGCTGCTCCCTCTAAAACCTGTTCAGAAAAAAATATATAAGAAAACTGGATTCTCATGGTAACTTGTTTTAACAAGCTAGATAAAAGGTAATGCCCTAGCAGTGGCAAATAGCTTTGGTTTAATTTGATTACATTAATGTTTAGGTTATAGGTATAGGTTTAGGTAATATTTTATTGCTGCTGTGTAAAGGGAATACTGCTGGTAAAAAGCACATTATTTGTTTAAAGTGTTTGCAAACCACATGTACACTTTTGTGTATATAGCAGTACATTTAAATTACGAGTGCGCAATACACTATTTAAGAATTCATTATTCAATGTCGCGCGTAACAATGCGATTAATCGCGAGAAAATCATGCGATTAATCGTGATTAAAATTTTAATTGTTGCCCAGCACTAGTAATTAACTATTTACAGTGTACAGTGCTGTACAGTAAATAGGCCCAGTCATTTGAATGGCTCAATAGCAACTTGAAGAGACAGGCTTTCATTGGATCAATAACCTTCTAAAACCTTACTCAAAAACAAGCATAATTATCTGTTTTAGTCCAGGGGGACTGTGTGTGCTGCTGACCAAATACATAAAAAAAGACAAGAGATAAAGAGTTAATGGTGACCAAAAATGTATCTGTCTGTACAATATATACAGTCTTGCTTTGTTTCAGATCTGTTTTGACTTAAAAAAAATACATACAGGGTATGTTTGTTGAATGAGAAAAGAAAAGATGTCAATAGAACTTACCAGTGGCTCTTCAAGGATAAATCCCAGCTTCTCAGAAATATCAAACATATCAAAGTCTGCCTGCAGTGTTTTTTTGCACTTAGTCTCCATATGTTCTGCCTTGTACTCTACTGCAGTAGTTTGGCTATGAGAGGAGAATCGCTCTGTGCGTCTGACACACAGATATTAATTGTTGAACTTGTTCTGAGCCTGCTTTTACTACCTCTGTCACATCCCCTTTTCACACTCTCAACAGCAGCCAATCAGGTTTCTTGTGCTCCAATGTCAGGAGTTCACAGAGCAAAGCAGACATTCTCTGTTTTGTACATGAAGCAATAACAAAATATTTAGATATTATGTTTATATCAAGTTTACATGACTTAACCTTAAATATATTATTATATTTGAGCCAATTATTGAGACTAATAGGAAAAGATTTAATAATGCACATAACTGTTGTGTCCAAACTCAAGGTACTGCAATTAACTATTGAAAAAAAAACTGCTTATGTTGATTCCTCACCACTGTAAAACATTTTGACTTTCAAATGTGTTTATGTAATCAGAAAGAAAAGTCTTTGTGGATAATGGTTTCGAATTTGCCTCACCTGCCTTCTACATATGCACACATCTTTATGTTGTTGCTCTGCAACATAAATACTTGACAAACCAACTTTGTTTTCATATATTAAAGTTACATGTTGTCTTAATATTCAGATATTATTCATCAGTAGGGTTCTTAAAGTCCACAATAAGAGAGGGAGCTGTAGACACACTTTTTTGCAAACTTAACCCAAATACGTCATGGAGTTAAAATCGTCCTTCCACCTCATTAACTGATGGACTAACTTCCAAAAATCAAACTGTAATGTAATCTGTTTTATCTGAGTGTTGCTCTTGTAGCTGACAGCTGACAAGACAGAGGATGTTAGTTTGAGAAAGGTGTCTCAGACAATGTCACTCCTTATCCACAGCAAAACACCAAAAACTGTGAAATTTGCACAAATGGATAGTCTCAGCAATACAAAACTGTTTTATATTTTCCACAGATTTCTATGTCTTGGAGGGTTCCTGTGAGATGAGAAAAGATTGAGTGATTGTGTTTTATTTGATTATTTATTAAGGGTCTAACCACCAAAAGCTTCAAGCCATGTCTTCATCCGTTTCTGTTATATATTTGTCTATTTTTCTCCAGCACTCACATACAAAGACCAGCAGGGGTTTCAATCTAACGTTTCCAATCTATCTTTGTTGCTGATGAGCCTTTATTTGTTCATTCTTCTTTAAATCAAACAGCCTTTTCCATTTCCCCCCTTTTTCTTTAATTTGCCCTAAAATAATACTGGAAAATAAAACAATAAATTTAAGAGGTAATGTTGATTTACATTTGTAATGGTAGCTCGGACCAGTACTGTTGCGATCGATACATTGACATGTAATGCAGAGAAGACATATTACTTCAGTGTGAACAGTCTTCTGGTAATGACATACTTAATCATTCATTTAGTAGGCAGTATGCAGTATATATATGTAGTAGGCCGTATGTTAGTATGTGATTTCAAACACAGCTTAACTTACTTCTAATGCAAACCGACCATTTCCTACTGCTGCAGCTTCACATTAAAAGCATTTAACTGGTGAAACACTAGTTGACTTTTATTATGAAGTAGTTACGGAAATGCAGTGTCATCACTTTTATAATATCAGTTTCAAGGAAGAAATAGCACCATTAAAAAAAACTTACTGGAGGTCCTCGACTTTGTCGGTGACTGAGAAGGAAGGTGATTTGGTTTTCTCCTCCAGCAGTAAGGCCAGTGTGCTATACGGCTACTACTACAGAGGATGTAGCTTTTATAGTGAAAAGTATGGGCACTGGTATATGTAATATCTGTCCATTTATTCCAAAAGTTGTAAAGAAAGCAAGGGAAGTATATAATAAAGCCATAGATGGATAGATGGATGAACCTAGTTAAAGAGTAACAGCCCGGACAGGATGCTCTTAGTAGAGCAAACCTGTCTGCAGCGAGGCAGGAATCATATCATTGTTCAACACTAAATAAATAAAACCCAGTAATGAAGCATATTATGAAACATGGCGCTCACATTGAATTGCGTCTTGCTGATCCTAGTCTGTCTGCCTTATACGTCTCCAGACGAATTATTGACAGCTTGTTGTCCGTTGCGGCTGATGTGGTCAAAGGTTTTGGTCCTGAAGCCTTAACCACTACTTACAGGTTCTTGACTCAGCGTTTGCCACTGTTCAGTGTAGCAAACCTAAATTTAGTTATGCAATTTAACAAATTTATGAGAATTGATACCCAGTTATGAATTTTATTATTCATAAAATCAAACCAGATTCCTCGTTTCAGGGCACCACCGGAGTTGTTATAATCCTAGAGTCTCCGGACCTCTAGGTAGTTTTAATAATTATACAATTATTACTAGTGATCAGTTAGTTAATAATCGCTCAATTATCTTAAATCAGTCATTCAGTCTCACACACAGCTCTTGATTATATTACAGTGAATTTATTCTCTAACTAATGTGATAAGAAGATGGTTGGATACAGGGAACATAAACATTTGCTGAACAATGAGCCTGGAGGTTCGATTGTGGGAAGCATTTGACTCATACGGCATAGAAGAGCTAATGAAAGTAAACTAATGCTATGATTTTAGGAGTTCAAATGGACATATCTGATCACAGAACGTGTGTTAAGTGTTACTGCTTGTCGACAGCCTGCTTTTGGCCTGTTGCACGGGTCCCACGCTAGCTGCCGATCCTGGCTTTTTGCTAGGGATTCTCCGGGGTTCTCCGTGTCTGATTGAAAACGCCTCCTCCGTCTGGCAATTCGGCTGTTTTCAGGTTTCCTTCGTTGTAGCTGGCGAGACCACGTGGCTTGGTCTGACCTCGGTGAAGTTGGCTCGACGAAAAAGGCTTAAAATGGAACTTGGTCGTTCTTGAATTAGTCCAGTGTAAGTTAACGGACTGATAACTTTAACAAACAAAAGAAATAAAGAAAATAAAACAAACTGAAGGGCAGATCGATGTCGCGGCACTTCAGGTGTGTAGCTTCAGGCGAAACACAAGGCCTGTTTCGCTGGTCGACTCTGAGGGCGTTGCCTGGCGAGGCACGCCACACGTGTGCCGAAGCGTCCAGCGAGCAGAGCATAGTGGAAGAGAGTCAAGAGAAGAGCGCACGAGAGGTCGCGAGGTCGCGTGTCGCTCTTTTGTTGCCTGGGGCGTGGTTCCCCAGGGGGCGTCTCAGGTTTCCCAAGGGACTGCCTTTCTAAACTTAATGTCTAAAGAAAAGAAATCTATTTGCACGTATTATAATCAAATATTTTCCACAATCGAACCTCAATGGTCAAACGGTTGTACTGTTCTAAGCATTTGGTAACAGGAAACAATTGTCACATTATTGGTCATATATTTATACATTTAACGGCATTTCCAACGAAGGCATGTAATAGTTATTTCGTCCACTTGGGGGAGCTCAGGTTACATGAGGAAAGCTTGGATTACTCCAAGATAGTCTCTCCTTAGGAACCGGGGAATTTGTTGATTCATCCTTAAATTCAAGCTGGCGGTTAAGAGTATCGTAAAACATTCTTTTATCATCATTTCTAAAGGAATTTTGTAGGAAAGTATTATGAACAAGCATTGATTACACTAGATGAAGGAGTGTCTTGCTGAAAATAAAAACACTGCACAAGTAACTTTCTTTTCAGCACTAATATCAACAACGGATAGCAACAACAGTTAACATAACTACTCAAATAGAGGCAAACGTAATCAGGTAACTAAAGATTTAATTAAACTTAATTAAATGCTTTGAGTCTTTGGAGACTGCAGTCTTTGGCCATTCAAAGTTCGGCTGTCCTGGATTGTGTCACACCTAGGTGAGACAAGGAGTATCCCTTTGATGTGGTAATAAAACAAAGAATAAGGTCAGTTGCCACGGAAACATGTGTGGGGGGGCCAGTTTTGATAGGCTGTTCAGGGAGATGCCTATGGCTGGTTCGTGTCCCTTTGTCAGTTTAACAGTCCATCCCCGCGTTATCAGCTTCGGAATCAAAAAGGTGCCAGTTTTATGGTCAGGGATAGCACTTAGAGAAAGCAACTTTGACCCCTCCCCTTCTTCTCTGGGGAGGAGAAAGGAATTTAGAGTAGCTCCAAATTTATTCAATATAAAATGCACAAATCCACACCGTTGTTCACTACATCAAGATGGACGCTGGTGAAAGACCATCTGCCTTCCTCCAACAACTGCAGCGCTCTTTGAATTCTGTTGTCAAAAGAGGATGCATCCTAACAAGTGAAATAGAAAAACACCTCATTAAACAAGTCTGCTGTGGAAGCTGGGATAACAGTCATGACAAATTTACAACTTGAACAGAAGAAAGACATACCACATACTTTTCAAAGCTGACCACTAACTGTTCGTCAAAAATGCATCTACACAACAAGACAAGGGGTCATTTTCAACATTGTTTGATAGTGGACTACTATGAAATATTGCAGAGAGTAATGGAACAAGAAGGAGCAGCTACAGTGAGCCATTAAATGAAGCACTGCAGGCAACAGGCTGCTAACCTCCAACTTATCAGCGAGGTAACCCACTCTTTCTTGGTTGTCTGTCACTCATTGCAGTTTCATTGTTCAACATGGTTCACAACAGTCTCATCATTGTTCATAAATGTGTCTTGTGTTTCCCTCTGGATGTTTAGATATTTGCTTTCAGTTTGGATTTAGTAACTTCTCACTTGTTCATGTATGGATTACTTTGGTATTGCTTTTGGACTGCCTGACCCACATTATTTGTAAGTTTGACCCATTTGTGTTAATAAACCCCACTAAACTATAACTCTGTCTTGCTAGTGTCTGCATCTGGGCCCAAAACCTCTGTTTATGGTGCCTTTGTATCTGACTGAACTAGTTTCACTGCTGAATTCCAAACTTGTTTTTACATGTTTGTGTGTAGATTAAACAAACAGACTCAATTCCTTTATTAATGAGCTACAGATTTTGCCTGAGCAAAGTTAGCTGTTTCCCCCTGCTTTTAAGAACTAAACTATCCTAAGCTAATCACCTGCTGGTTCTAGCCTCATATTTAGAGTACAGATAAGAAGAAATATTGATCTTCTAATCTACTCTAAGGAAACGGAATAATTGTGCTTTCTAAAATGTTGAACTATTCATTCAAATCTTGTCTGCACCTACTGTACTCTTACAAGTACAAACTGTGGTGGATATTGTATATTTCCTTGTGAAAAAATAAACAAATAAAGAATGTTACAACAAACAGTTGCTGTTGGGCTATGTGGAGCAACAGAATTGTTTCAGATGAAGGACAGGTCACTACATCAAGTGTATTCAGTGAATCTGACAAAAAGGAACAGAGAAGGTAGAGCATTTATTGCTACCATACAGATAAGGAGTACTAGGAAGGAACGTCAGTAACCTTTAGCAAAACCCTTTCTCAGCCTTGAGACTATGTGGAAAAGAGAAAAACAAACTAATTTATCACGAGAATGGAATCCTCCCTATGCCCCATGCAACAAACTTACTCAGAAAAGTTACTTGAGTATGTAGCTCATTACTACCAACCTCTGCAAGGTAATTATTATTAATTTTGTTCTTACATAAACATTTTTTTAACAACTAAACTATATGAGAAGCATTTTATTTGATCAGCAGAGTTTCCCAAGTGCACCTGTTCCTGTAAATTGAATACACCTGCTATGGTGAAAAATGTTTTGGAAACATCCTTTAGTACTGTGAAGGAATATGTATAATATTTTAGTAGTGTAGGGGGTTAAATGGCATAAATTTTAATACTATAATAATGAATTTCTAAAAGTTAAATTCACCTTGGGGCACCACTCTTAAATAAGAGAAAATTGATAGCCAATTACCTAATTCAGTCTTATTAAGATATACTAAACTATTAATTTAAAATTCTGATTAATAATTCAATTAAAAACTATAACTATCGTCTGTGGTTGTGTTTTTGGCCAAATCAGAGGTTTATGTTTATGTGAGCTGTGTAACAGTGCCAAGTTAAAAGGAGTTATTTAACATGCAAAGACTGTATGTCTGTGTGAATCATAACATTTCTAACAACAATTTAGCGGTGTCTGAGAAGTATGATTATTTAATAATCTCACGTTAACAATGAAAGGATCACAACAATATGTTATAATGCCCAGTTACATTACCAGTCCATTGCGTTGTGCTGTGGTTTTTATTAATGAAGTGTCGTCAATGGGCAGAGGTCACAGGTCACTGACCACTCGTACCTGCAGCTGGGTCTGATCCCTTGCACTGCAACTCTGAAAAACTAATGTAACTAATGTTGTATGTAAATTTACTACAGAATGAAAGTGAACAAGTGAAAATTTTGATCTCAGTTACATTTGCTTGGGATTTTATAATCAACACAACAGCCCCCAATCCTCTTCCTCCCTGGCACTTTCACTGCTTTCTCTGTTTGAAATGCATGTATTATATGGACTCAAGCACATCTGCAGTAGCTCTGCAATCAAGGCCCAGTGGGGTATATTGAGATTCCAAGTGAAATTTGTAATGTTGATCAAGGCTGTGTACCAATTGTGCCAGTTTTCTTGTATTACAGATCAGTCCAAGCTCATTCCAAACAATGTTAAACATACCAACCCATTGTCTATATTTGGATGTTATGGGAAATATGTATTGCAGTGCTGATATTTAAATTTGTGTCCAAAGATGATGACATTTCAAAAACCTTTTAGATACCTCTAAAATATGAGATCATATCTATGGATACATTGTAGATCCTTCTTAAAATTACATTATAATCCATTATGCATTATGCATGAGTTGAGCTAATGTTATCATGCATAAAAAAAATACTGCAGGGTTTTTTTCCAATGGGTAAATCGGTGTCATACAGAGGCTGCTTTGTCCTCTGTCACTGGGACTTTTCTCTGGGATTTGATCAGGTTGGGAGTTTACCACATCTGAGCTGCTTTGTCAAAGGGCTGCATCACAGCAGCATTAGCAGAGCAATTGCCTGCCCCCACCTATCATGCAAGCCCTCAAGCCTCCCATGGTCAGCGTGCTTTACTGCCACTGCCAGCAATCTCTCAAACCATTTAACCCTCCAAAGCGGCAGGAGAAACGGACAGGAAGGAGAGAGGATCAGGAGGAATGAAAGCTGTGGTGCTCAAATTAATTTCAAGACCACTTACCAAGTCATCAGACACATGGGGCACAAAGGGACAGTAAATTTACTCTGCAAGGGAAGAAGTGGATAAATTGGTAAAAGGGACTTGAATTCAGGACAGCAATGTTAAAAGGTGAGAAAGGGGCATAGATAAAGCAGCAGTGTTTGAAGCTGAGGTTCATCTTGTAGATTTGGATACCATTTCAGTCACAATGGCATCCCTCATTTCTTTCTATTTCTTGCTCACTGTCTGCTACTCCCCAAATTGTTTTCTTTTCTTTCCCACATGCATGTTGTCTGGAGGCAAAAGAATGATGTCTAACTTGCCTTGCCTTGGGCACAAAATGTCAGGGGGCGCTGCAAGAGAAAGTTTACGACTCAGCACAAATCAACTCTGTCCAGCTGTGAGTTCAGACAGTAACGTAACTGGTAGGGTTTTGCAATATAAACATCTTAAAACTGAAGCGCAGCCTTGTTCTGTTTTGGACTGTGAGCTGCACTTTATCAGAGCTGATCAACGTGTGTGTGGATTTGTGATGAGTAGTGTTTTTGGTTGGTTTTGGTTTCATATGCAGCATGCAGTCCACACACTGTCCAACTGTTCATCAAACAGTCTAAAGGGGATAGTGTATATACCAGCAGATTAATAACATAATGCACAGCAGAGTATAGGCCAGATAGAATTAAAAATATTATGAATTCTCATTAAATGATGATGTTAGTCTTGTAATATTGTGATTTTTTTCTGGACATGTCAGAGAACGCAGTATGTGAGAGAGATTCTGAATGTGCAGAATGTTTTGTACATGAGCAGATTTGAATTAATTTATCATTGAGGTGAAAAGGTCCCACATATTTCCCCAAGAGGTTATTTCCCCAAACAGAGACTCAAAAGAGGAGGGAAGGCTAAGCATGTGTACTGACTCAGCAGGGATTTTATTAATTTAGAAAAGTTGATCTAAAGGAGAAACATATTTAAAAGCAATAGCTACAGAATACCTGAAAGCCTGACTGCATTATATTCTATTAAATTTTAATATTTTGAATTGTCACCTATATCCTGAATGAACCCACCTATGTCCTGAATACTGTGTTTCCCTTTATATAGATGACGATAACCCATAAATTGGTGCAGAAATATTCACCAGAATGCCGGAAATTTAGTATTTAATGCTTAAAATTTCCTGGGGTGGAACCCCAGACCCTCCACTTGATCCCCTTCACAGTTTAAACTAAACCAGTGCTCTTGCATATCAGGAAAATTACCCCATAAATTTACTACAATGAAAGAAAATAGTATCTGGGTTGACACACAGTTTATGGGGGACACATTCCCAGATCACAGGTTAGGTTTGGTCTTCCAATTTACTACGATGTGGAGGCTGATCACACTTCTTCATTATTGACCATGATTATTGACTTGGCTCTTCATCTATAATGCTAATAAAATAATGCTTGTGAGTTTGGCTGCTGAACTTTTTTAATAATTCCTCAGGATTGAGAAGTGATGACCTCAACCACTGTGGTGGACTTTTTATGATTGTTCATGGTGGGGCTCCAATACTGTCAGGGCCAGCCCTGCATCTACTGCATCTACTGATGGAAAGAGAAACAGAAAGAGAAATGCTTTCATTCTTTGTGCTCCTTTGAGTGTTAGTTGTGTTACACTATGTATAAAATTGGAATTAACAGGTACTGGAAAGTATTTAATATTTAAATGTGAGAATTAATCATAATTTTTAAACATAACCACTGTTTAATTAACAAAAAGATCGGTCTTAAAGGTCTGTGGCTTCTACATTTGATGTAGCAAGTTTTGCAAACTGTCTTTTAATTCAAAGAAATTCCCCAAACACTGTCATCCTGGCTTCAGGCAAGCTAAACATTGAAACTAGGGTTAAGGACTTGTCTAAATGTTCTCTATGAAATGTCTCAAATGATGCACCATCCAAGTTTCAAAATAAGCCTGTTTAAGTCTGACAGTCCTATCCCATGGGGACCTTTTTCAAATGTTGCCTGATTCCAGTTGTTATTTACCCAGTTGGACTAATAACAACGTCAATTTCACAGCAACTCACTCCTACACACTGCTCCACTTTATGGGTAGTGTCTAAAATAGTGCTGTGCAGTGCTCATTGGGCTCATTAACCAAAGCCTGGCTGATGCTTTTTGGACATACACAAGTTTTCTTGTTACTCATCAAACTCCAAAGCTGCTGTAATAATTGGCTAAGTTTTGAAGATCTTTGTATTTTTAGAAAGCCTATGAGAACCATCCCAACCTGAGATTTAGCACTCAACCTTTTCCGCATGTAGAGGAACTCTTAATTAGGGCTAAACTGGGTCAAATTAGGGTTTTGTTCAGACAAAGCATTATAGTTAAGATGTCAGAAATTCTCACCGTGGTGGAGTACACTCTAATAACTATTATGAACCATGTCACTCATATGCCTTTGTACAAGCGTTTATTTTTTTATAACTGCAGATCCTATATTTTTTGTTGTTATATAATTTCATATAATTACAGTTTAAAATGTGACTGAAATTTGTACAACATAAGTGAATAATGGGAAATGTCATATGAAGTACAATTCAAATTAGTCAAATGACAACAATCCCCCATCTTTACTGTTACTAATCCTGTCAAAATGTTATCGCATGGTAGATTATTTACAATTACAACCACTTGAAATTGAGATTTCAGAATGCACCTGCTGATGAAAATTCACCATCTTTCAACTGCTGTCTCTGGCTGACTTTTTAATGTTTCCAGTTGACTCATTTGAACACAAGATTTTTGAACGTTGGATGTGGTTGCTTATGATACTGATTCAACCCAGCAACCTGTAACATCACAAACTAATATGAATTCGTGATTTAATGATTTGCTCCTTGTTAGCCAAACATTGGATATACATTAGAGCAGAAAAACATTAATCTATTCCTCTCACTTTTGCTCACGTGCTTTGGTTTTGGAGAAGTCAAAAACTGACAGGTATCACACTAACTACAGCCACATGCACACCGCTTCAGGAGCTATGACTGGATATTCATTGTTTGGGGGAGAGGTTTAGCAAATGGTCAGTTCAGAATTTAATTATGCTAATGAGCCATTCGCTGAAATAAACAGAAAAACTTCCACTCCCTTTTTAATTATTTAAAGGAGAAAAAAACAGACTTAACGAACAAGAGCATTTCTGGATCTTGTTGTTTTCAGTGATGCACTACATAAATAATGTATACATTTTAAATATACTCTTTTTAAAATCATTTAAGGCTCTAGGCCAAGCATTCATTAAACATGAAGAATGTTATTGCATTATTCAAACCATATCAATAGGCTTAGATAATTTTGTTGTAAGACCTATAAAAATTGTTTTTATGCATGTAGTGTCTTGCTATCTCAGTTGTGAAAACTATGACTCTGTTGAACAATGACAGGTATGACAAATTCTGACAGCCGATTTATCAGTCTCCTTTGTAAGCCGCTCTGCCTAGTATATCTCCTGAAGATGTCAAAGAAAGACACGTACAGAATCGTTCTGCTCCTGGTCATGCCTCGAACATATGGGACATGTCAAGGGAGAAAGGAAACAAAGACTAAACGTTTTGGATAAAGAACACAGCCATTTATAAGTTCTCGTTGTCCAGAATGCACACACACACACACACACACACACACACACGCACACACACAGGCCCTGCTAAAACACCCTCTCCATTACTTTCAACATCCACTTGCTGACACCTTCCAAACAGGTAGAGCCAAGGGTGGGTCATTCATCAAAGCTAGAGGATCAGTTGGTATGTCGGTGTGTGAGAGGTCTGCACTACGAAGCGAGGCAACTGTCTTATCCAGGTAACATCAGGAGTGACATCGTGCGTTAACTTCTCAATTAACCCGTACTGTGAAAGGTGAGCAAATTATACCCAGGGTATGCTGTCTTGGCAATTTACGCTGCATCTCTAAACTGCTGTATGTACATGAATGGGTTATTATAAGTGTAGACCACACGAAGTCTGTACTCAGTGTAAATGATGAGAATTATTAATACACACCAGTTGTTGCCACACGTGCTTTCCACTGGGGTTGTAGCTGAAATGATTGTTAAAATAATGGTAAAACACAATAGCATTACATTAATACAGGTAGCCATAGGGAGCAGCTCTTAATTCATTTATGGGTCAATTTCTGAGATTTAGCCCATGTGTATAATTTCATTATGAATAATTTTCTCATATTTAGACTATTTTAAGTGTCCAAAAAATACAGAGAATACTTTCTGAGATGAAAGTGGCGAGGAAAAAAACAAAATTTAAGGCCTAAAGTAGTATTTGATTGTTGCTAAACGTTATTGCAAAGTGTTATTGGATAATCCACTGCAGGCATAATATGGTGGTATCTGTGGTGTGATGTTGCAGCCTTGCAAAGTAAACTGATGCAGTTCCTTGACAATCACAATTTTGAGTTCCTCTCATACATTTATGACATAAAGTCAGAGAAAATTTGAGTTTTTAACTTCATTGAAATTTACTTTAAGCTTAGAGTTTTTCTCTGATTATTATCTCTCCAATGGCTACCTCACTAACCATTTTCCTTATCATCCAATAAATTAAACTACGCTGACTTTGCTGAACCTCTCCTGTAAAAAAATGCACAAAAGGTTACTGAAAAGCCGGCAGGCTAGCCAACGGCAACATATGATGTAGGCTAAATGAAGCCAATGTAGCGTTTTCATTTAACAAGCGTGGATTAGTTCAGTGATAAAAATATTACTGTAACATTGCACTGGGAGTTTACCTGAGTTTCCAGCATTTTGTGTGACGTAGTCTCTTGTTAAGCACACGCTTGGAAAGATAGTAGTTGCAATCTGAAACCTCACTGCTAGAGGGCACCGAAAACTACACATGGCCTCTTTAAGTGGAAACTGTCACAGTTGGTCCTGTGACAGTTGGAGGTTGCTTCCTTTGTTTTCTTTTCCTGTGGTGTTCTGTGGGTGTGTCTTTCCCTTGGCAGGGAGCTGGTCGCCCGGCAAGGCTACACACCTGTTGCCAATCCTCATCTACACCTGGTCTTAATTATTTAATTATTACTTAATTATTATTCCTAGCCATAACTTGGTTGAGTACTTCAGGCCAGCTTGTTTCCTGAGCATTTAGTCTGTTTCTAGTGTGTCTCTGCCTGAACCCAGATTAATGTTTTTTGTTTATCTCCTTTTTCAAGTTGCCGTGTCCGGTGTCATTTGCCCTGCTTGGAGGATCTCTAGGAGAGCGGATTGCCCCTGCCCAGGACTGCCTGCCCCTGCTCACATCTCACCCACTACCATTTTGTACTAGTCCTTTGTGAATAAACTCTTTACTTTGACGGGCTTTTAGTGTTCTGTATCCGCACCCCGGTCCTCAGTCTTACTAAAACCTAACAGGAAACAAGTCTAAAATGATGTGCTTTTAAAAAGAGATTTAAAAGATGAAGACCTAAGTTGCTCACTGGTTTTTAGCTTCAGCCTCAGAACCCCTAACAAGGACCCACTGGAGGATAGAAGGCTGCATGCGGGTTCATCTGGAGTTAGAGGGTCAGTAACTAATCCCATATAGGCCTTAAAATTATAATCTTCAGGAAAGCACAATGCACACAGGATGAATTTAGGGTTATGCACTCTCCTGTTAGATTTTGAGGGTCATACTATTACATTTAAACCAAAGTGTCTAGAACTACTACACATTTTTAAATGGATAATCGGCAACATTGCTCAAGGGGGCACTGAGGCAAGTGCTGGTGAAAAGGTTAAATGTGTTTGTTTATATACTCCAATTGACAGTGCTATTAGCAGTGCCAGTGCATTGTTTTATCTAGAACGCTTACGCTGCATAAAGCTGGTAAATGTTGACCTTTGCATTATCAGTGTGCATCCTTTCTCAAAGAACCACTTGACTATGACAGTGTGATTGGACAAGGGTGTTCTACACTGGGCCAGTGCTACCTCCCAGATATACAGTATGTAAAAGGAGATTTGGTCTTTTCATGAATGTCTTCATTAATTTCTTGAATATTACTACAAAGTTAGAACTAGATAGACATGGTAGGAGTAATGTTAGGTTAAATGGTTAACCCTGCATTCTTTATTGCCACACTAAATTAAATAGGATTTATGTTGATTAATGGGTCTGAATATATATAATAGAAACAAATTACTATGTTAACTGTATGGTCATACAATATCTATGTATTTGTCAGTGGCTTGGCATGGAAGGTATCGCACAGTTGTGAATTTATGTACTGAGCATACAGAAAAAATTAATGACACAAGACACATCACACAACTATATACTGTTGTGCATCCCATGAACATCTTGCACCACACATCCTTAATCTTCACAACATTAATTTTAAAGTAATTTACATGTCCCATATTCAAACTAGTCTAGTTGAGGTTTTATACACTGATATGCTACAAGGAAAAGCTAGTCTGCCTTAATAAAAGAACATTGTGGTATTTATATTTCAATTTAGTACACATGAAGACAAGGCAGCTTCTGGCCATGTTGATGTCTTAGATGTTGACATCCAACCACATGCCACCTTTATCACAAAGATGAATAAAGGTGCCACTTTGTGATAAAGATGGCATGCTGCTGTTAGCATAAACAATGTACCCAACCAACATATTGCTTGGTAGCCTGCTAATGATAGTGTGAAAGCTCAAGGGGCTAAAATCTCTGCATGCAGACAAACTAAAAAAAAGCATCAAAATCATGTATAAATAATTCCTACAAGAAAACAATAAATGCTGGATTTTTCTTTAAAGGCTGTATGGGTACAAGTCCTGGACTTTTATAAATAACAAATGCATCTGGAGATGTCAGAGATGCTGTAACAGCTGATAAATGCAGACTTAACAGTTGCCCTTGAATAAATTCCCTGATGTGCTAACAGTTTTATTAATGCAACCAGAAGACACAGTGTAGCATTGATTTTAATCCAGTATGTGAAAAATAAGTTTCTTTCTCTGTGTGCTTCAAAAAATATTCTATCTAATGGCTGCTGGCTGTGATAAAGCAAAAATCACACAACAGGATTTTTGGCTGACTTTCAAAAACGCATACAGCTGCTGCAGCATAAACAGAACATAACGCAAAAGCACAGCAAAGGTTTCCATACAAAGAGAAATCAGAGTGAAACATCTCTGAATAAGCTGAACACGTAACATAAAAGGTTATCAATACTCTCACCTTGGGAATTATCTGTTTATCCAGATCGTTTTGATTTTATTTGCTTACACTTATAGTATAACTAGAGTAGAGTATAACTGTATATCTCCTGATTATAATGCACTCAATGTCATCTGGACTGTGGTGTTCAACACAGCACAAGATTACATCTGACGACAGCAATGCATCTTTCCAAATTTAGTGAAACCGTCACACATGATAATCCAGATTTGTTGACAGGTTTTGCTTTTCTACTAAATTGTGATGTTTCCTTATCTCAAATCAGATATACGAAAAGGTCACAACAAAAGTACTGTGAGCTACTTCACCTCGGCAAAAAAAAGGAAAACTATCTGGGTTGACAGATCGTTGGGAAATAAGCATACTTTCTCAGGGAAAGGTTATTGTGGTTTTAGGTGAACTATGCCTTTATATGCATTATTGATACAAAGAAGCAAGAGAAAAGACAGTGATTAAGTAACACAAGGAAAGGCACAAGAATAATTTTAATTAAAGATGGAGGACAAATTGAAAATTAATTTTAACAATCTCAGTCCTTTAACCCACATGTCCTATAGCCAATGATCAGTGTCATGCTTAGTGACCTGTAGGTATCATTTAATGGTCAAGCTGATCCTTAGTTTGTCTTTTGAGGAAACAAAAGCCTTGAGCTTGTTGGATGATGAAAGCTTGTTGTCTGGGATGACTGTTTGCCTATCAGCATTGGTCCCTGGAAGCCAGTTCTGACAAGTTTGACATGAAGCCTCCTGGAAGTGCACGGGGCTAGACACTGAAGTCTGTCTTTTCTGTCTTTTCCTGTGTTGCCAAACGGGTAACATTAATCAACACTAGCAGCTAGTGAAAGTGATCAAGGGAGAAAGTGTTACAAAGATTTGGTGAAATAATAGAAATTCCAGGTAGACATACATTCTCAAAGAAAGAGTGAATTAGCAATTGAAAAATAAAGACAACTATAAATACTAAATAATACAAGTTGTTCTTTCACTTGTAATTGGATCAGTGGCAGGTGAGAATACAGAACATGATTCTCATCTGCAAATCAATAACTCAAATTCATGCATGGAAGACGTGCAAGTTGATTCTTGCACCTCATGCAGTCCAAAGCACTTACATGAATTTATTCATACGTTCTGTGCTGACAGCAGGCTGTAAATAATCATTTGGCTCATACAAGTGGTGGAAGCATATTGTCTGAGGAATAGATTGCTGTCTGAGATTCCTCAGCTGTCCTTCTGTTTTAATTCCCAAACAAATGAGACATACGCAAGTTTTGACAGATTGTCTGTCATTCAGTATGTGATAGCTTTTGGTGTGGATGCCTGTGTGTGTGTGTGTGTGTGTGTGTGCGTGTGTGTGTGTGTGTGTGGGGGGGGGGGGGGGGG
>NC_060164.1:17660834-17676173 GCF_021292245.1 Micropterus dolomieu
TTGTGGGTTGTCTGGGTGTGTTTGTTTCTGGATATTTTGGGACAATGTCGTCAATATGATGCTGGAGAATATTCCCTCAAAAACAAATGTCAACCAACAAATTGACCGCTTGCATCCACAAAAATCACCTTCAACAGAACATGAGTCCATTTTGTCATGGCGTGGGTAATAAATTATAAATCTTTATGGGTTCTTGTTCTGACTCACAAAACAAACAATTTATGCAAATGCAAAGCATTGTACACAGCACTTTACTGCATATGTAGCTACATAAAAGACTGTGTGAGTCAACAGTCCTGCTACAGTAGTTCTTCCTAGTTTCTTTTTACATATTGACTTTTGTCATTACCTCACATGAGTGATGTTTAATGGAAGCAAATGGTGCAGTGAAATGTATAAGAATGATGGCCCCCCTCAGGCCATGAATAACTCACAGACCTTCACAGTCAGTGAATCTATCTAAATGGTTCTCCCATGTACTGTAGAATACTTGGAAGATACGTAAATGCTAATGTGCTCATATACTCTTGTGGGTGTGAACACATGCACACAAATGTGTTTGTGATAGTTTTGTTAGTCCAGCTCTTGCAAATTGATTTCAGCAGGTTCAGACCCTGGCTCTCGCTCCAGGCCTCCACCCTCACCAATTATCTGCCACCATGTTGGCTGCTGCTCTCTGACATGTGGGCTGCAGATGGCCGTCTTGTGTAACACTGCCAGGACAGGGGCAACTGTTCCCTGTGCAAAACAATTGTCACGATTTGCCATGATGCTTTCATTCTAATGAGGCTCATTCACTAAATTTGCTCTTCCGAGGGCATGCATACACAACATGCCTGTCCATACTTCTGCACAGCAGCAGACAGTCATGTCAGGGATCAATGTCAGGCATTCCACAGAATCTGTAGTTTGTCAAGAAAAATAACTCAAACACTTTCACCTTTTGCGCAGAAGAGAAAAGCGCTGTCTACAGTGGATCATCCTTAAAAACATATTGACCACATGGGACATTTACCTGTCGTGCGCAGTGTATCTTTCTAATGCTCTCTCTCTCTCACTCAATCACCATTACAGAGCTGGAGCTGTAATGTAATTGCCACCATATGGGCAGATGGTCCCTTTACTGCATGTTTATCATGTCACACTGCACATTCAGCTATCTTTTAATTTGTCAGACCTCTGTCAGTGTGCCCTACATTATGGGGTTCAAGTGGTCATGATTAGTAGATTCTACTATTTGTTAATGATTTTAAGAGGAGAACAATTACTTTGGTGATATTCTGGATATCACAGTGTCATCTGACCTTAGATTTCAATCCTATCCCAGTCCGTCTTTTATATCACTGAGGCCAAGACTCAATGTTTTGCAGTCTGTGTTGCGTGGATAGAGATGTTATTCAGTCTTAAAACACCACACTGAAACTGGTTATGACATTGAATTTGGAAGAAAAAATACATTGTCACTTTTGAATGACCTTCACAGGAATGATGTTGAAGTGCTGTGTAATATCCCAATGACATACATTATTTAATGAAAATCTTAATTTGTAATCTCTAAATTTGTGCCTCAAAAATTTACTTTTTAAATTACTTAATTTTGGCTTTAGGTCTGGCAAAGAAGTGACGAATATCATCACTGACTAAACCGCCAGAATTTTGGTAGGTACAGATTCTGTTGTCTAACCGCAGTGATCACAATATCAACACTGGGATAATGTCCTGAATAATGTGATGGATTCACTGGCTTGGTGGTTTATTTGGAGGTTCATCAGTCAAATCAGTTTCCAGTAGATTACTTCTTCTCAGCAGGAGCAAGGTCTTATTAAGGCTGACAAACTGATTATGAGCACTCCTGCCTTTCCATATACAGTACAATGCAGAAGTTTAGGGCAGGTGTGGAAAAATGCTGTAAAGTAATAATGCTTCCAAAATATACATGTTAAATAGGTTTAATGCAAATGCATGTTAATAGATTCACCCTTGCATTCAACCAGCACAGTACTGTAATTCAGTGTAGGAACTTCAGCCACTGAGATTATGTTTGCAGTCTTATTTGTTTGTCATTTTGCTAATTAGCATGCTATCTCAAATATGTTAAAAAAGATTTTAATACAATTTGGTTAAAAGTTCAGTCATGGCCCATGGACATGGACACCTTGTGCATTTACTTTTTTTCTTTCTTTTTTTTTGTCCCGTGTATTTACTTCTTAATAATGCAGGGCAGAAGTATTTCTGGCCATGTTCTTCTTTTGTCTTACATTGCATGCACCTGCACATTTTCATTTATTACAGCATAAAATCTAGAGGGCCGTGCAGCGTTGGCAGGGGTATGCACTCACCGCAGATGGTTTAGGAAGAGCTGCTGGCCTGGCACTGACTGACTGCTGAACATAATAGGAATATCACCAATGAGAAAAGCATCAATACTGTACTTTCCCAACATTTCATGTGTTTCACATTTCATGACTGTTCCAGTTTGTTTAAGTGAACATATATATCTGGGTGCTAACTATGTATGACACCAGCAATTACTGCAGTGTTTTTTGTTGCAGTTGTGTTTTTTTCATACAACAGTTTATGATGCAAATAATACATGCTGTATAAAAACCCAACAATTGACAAAGGAGTAGAACAGATGGTACATCTCAAAGTTGTTCTCATGAAAAATGCAGTACTATACGAACCAACCCTTTACTGAAACTACTATTGGCAAAAGTGGAGCATCATTGTATTACTGCAATTTACTGTTTAGATATTTTATTTAGCATTTAGCCATGAAGTTATAAATATTCCATATGCCCAGCTTGATATACTAAAGACTAGGGTAATGTTTCAGATGTTTAAGATGATAATGTTTCAGATGTTTTTGGTCAGTTACACTGAACTTTAGTAGGGTGCAGTCTTCTTGCTTAGCCTTGTTATTCACAAAACACACACCCTCAACCAACCAAACAGTGTTGCTTTGTTTTATTTGCTTGAAATTATCACTAAACTTGTGTTGATTAGAACTTTATTGGAATCAGTTGATTCTGATTTTGATTCTGAAGGCTTTTCCTCCCACATTATCTAGCACAAAATTTATAAGATTTCCAAGCTTATATCTAAGCTTATATAAATAACAAACCAGTGTGTGTGTGTGGGGGGGGGGGGGGGGGGGGGGGGGGGGGGGGCACTACAGCACTACAGCCAATTTTGTCAGCCACTCACACTGTCATGCTTGTTATCCGTGTCAACAACAGCCGCGCAACTTCACAGCAAAGATGAGGAGGTGTACCGTGTCTAATCTGCAGAGTTAAAGCAATTACTGTAGCACTACTTAATGAGAGAATAGAACATAATAGAACAGAAATACTGCATATGATTAATAAGTTCAATTGTGAAACGTGGACATTGTTCGCCAAAGAGTAAATTGTTGAGGTGGCGGTACTGTGTACCGGTGGGCCCACGGCCCACTTCAAGCACTGGACGCGCCAACGAGGCGCTCATGGCGACACTGTTGCACGTTGAGCCATCATCGGAGCACAAGCGGGAATCTTCCGGTCTGAGACATGAATCCAGTGTGGAAGTTCCAAAAACCTGCATTCTATCGAATGGCCAGCAGTAAACCTCAGTAAACACTTTCCTAATGAGTTTATGGTCTCAATTACTAGTTTCATGTCTCCTTCAATCCAATATGATGTTCATTTAGTAAACTATGGTCCTATTTAGAGGAAAATAGACCATAAAGCAGAATATGCTTCAGGGCAGGATTATCTATGATTGACAAGTCGTAACCATAGTAACCTGTCAATCAGGCTAGGGTGACTCGTACCCTGCACTGTGTAAAATTTACCAGCGCCGTTGAAAAAGCTTATTAGGAGTTTGCTGTTCACTTTCTCTGGTGAGTACATTTAGTTTTAAGATTGTTGTTCACTAGACAAAATTGTTAGCCCTGTCAAAATGACAGTTAATGTGAATTAAAGATGCACCTAGCTAAGCAAGCTAGCTAGCTCCACACATTAGCTGCACTGTCTTGTCCAAATATGGTCTCGTCTGGTGCCGCTGGTTGCAAAAAATCAACATGGCGGCGGCCCATCAGCCAAACCCGGGACTTCAGAACGGCAGTCCACAAACCAACAGGTGACGTCATGATGACTACGTCCACTTCTTATATACAGTCTATCTTGGAGTCTCAAGCCGTGGTGCCTTCAGGGATACCACGGCCTGTTGGACATCAGCCCCCCTTGGGCTAAACTTCCATTTATGGAGAGTTTGGCGGCGGAGAGTTTTCCTGGACATAATGAAAGCCAGTCTATCCTCTCAGGAGGAAGTGGATTTCCTGGCTGTCGAGATCCAGCAACTTCTGCTGAAGCAGGCTGTCTTATGAAATCTCTGCACATGACATGCACAGAGGTTTTACTATATACTTTTTGGTCCCCAAAAAGATGAGAGGCTTCTGAGCCACCCTGGATCTCCGCCACCTGAACCAGCATAATGGACAAAAGAAGTTTCCACATGCTGACGATCAAGAAACTGCGGGAGCTGGTGCAGCCCGGCAACTGGTTCACCACCATCAACCTGAAAGACGCCTATTTCATGTCAATGAGACACAGTAACAGGGAGTTTCTATGCTTCGCCTCTCAGGGAGTAGCCTACAAATATACTGTAATAGGCTCCCCGTCAACTACTTGCTAGTCCCACACACACTCAGCAGATGCATGGCCACTGCACTGCAATCGTTGCACAAGCAGGCCATGAGGGTTCTTTTCTACTTAGACGACCTCATGGTCATGGAGAGACTGAAGCCTTAGGTGATCTCCACACAGCCCAGTTGATTTTGCACCTCAGCAGTGTTTGTACCCCCCCCAGCGCTGATGCATTGAGAGGGAGATGGATCCGTCTAACTGTTCGGTGAGCTCCGTTTTCCCTTTCCTGCATGCAAGGTCTGATGGAGAACGGGCTGTCGCACTCAACCATCATGGTGTACACAGCAGCTATCTCTCCTGTCATGAGGGGTTTGGTGACAGTCTTCACCCAACCCCTCTTGATACGCTTTCAGCAGGGTGTGAGAAGACAGCAACCATCGTTGTGTCTCTCGCCGACTTAGTAGGACTTGCTGCTTGTGATGGAGGTTCTAAGGTCTGTACCTTATGAGCCCCTGGAGCAGTCTTCAGTGAAAATGCTATCTCTCAAACAGCCTAGCTGCTAGCTCTCACCTCTGCTAAGAAGGTGAGTGCGCTGTGGGCCCTGCTGGTTCACCCCAGCTGCATGCTGCTTCGTGGTGACCACAGTCCAGCCGGATTGAGACAAAACCCCTCCTGTGTTCTTAAGAACATAAGGAGCATGTTCAGATCTAGGATAGCAGGATTTAGCATATGGAGAAATCTGGATGCCTTCTTCCCCATTACCACACGTAGGGTACAAGTAGGTGAGATTGCATCTGTTGTGTCCAGTGTGTGCTCTAACGTCCTATGTAGGGCACACAGCCGCCATTCGACGCACTGGTCAGCTGTTCGTCTGCTTCAGTGGGTGAATCTCCCAAGCCTGTACACGGGCGGAAAAAGACCCACCATCAGCGATGCGTGCACATTCTGCTAAAAGTGGCCACGACCCTTTTCAGCGGGATGTGTGTCGAAGAGATCTGCACAATGGCCCTTACCGTGACGTTTGTGCATTTCTATCTCTTGGATATGCCGGGTTACATCTCACAGTGCGGCCTAGGATCTGTAAAGTGAGGATCTGGTGGCTACTGGGTGTAGAGAGGGAACATACACTGTCAGTGCCTGACATTCCAGTGAGAAGTCAGAGCTGTCCATTTGTTAATGGTCAGGCCAAGTCCCTATCGGTCCAGCAACCGTCTTAGGGGTGGCCCACCATTCTGTCACTAAGGTGATGTGGTGGTGGGGGCTTTGGCCGGCCTGTGGCCGACTGGGTTGGTGTGGTAGACTTTGGCTTGTCGTGGCTAGGGCAGACAGTCATTGGGGTCCACCCACTGTACCCATAGAGTCCAGTAGAGGGCAGAGCCTGTGTGAGATAGAACAAAGGTTACAATGAGCTACCGATGAGCCCTGCCGCTCCTACACCGTCTACTGAAGAGGCGGTCGGATGCTGAGGCACACGTATCGGTAGCAACGTCCCATTGGTTGGCTACGTGCACAATAAAATTTCAGTTGGCAAGTGCATGCATGTGTTTGGAGGAGGAAGTACCCATAAGTCCAGTAGAGGGCTTTGCCTGTGCGTATAGAACTAGGGTTACCACATCGTAACTTTGTTTGTGACTCTACAGTGCTGTTGTGTACAAACAACTATACCATCATGAGGGATGAAAAACAATTGTGCAAACAGCAGTTATTAATGACATGGATTGTACAGATAACAGATATCTACATGTGTAATGAGTTACTGATTTGAATCAGTGAGCTGTTCAATTTATAGCTCTACTGATTTTTTCGGGAGTCAAAGCAGAGCAATGGCTTTATTCGGATTTAAAAGCACAATAGTCAAGCCCATGTTTGTTGTTTCTCTCTATGAAAGTTCATAAGCTCGTCTCTGCCAGGGTTGTCGGAACAGTGAAGCCTCATGTCATATCCAGTCAAACAAAAGAAACTTCTCCATGCTCTGCTATTCAGTGTGCCTGCTGTTTTGTTAAGAGTGTTGTGCAATGGAGAGCAAATGAATGACATTCACAGCAGCGGACCCCAACATCACATCGGGTTTTATATTAAAGTTGTAAAAGTGTGGCAATGTGTAAAACCTGCTAAGCATTTCTTCCCGATAGCAAGTATCAAAGTATCAATCTTGAAAACCATTCTCAAATGCCATCAACTCACTGCAGGAGAAGAATGTATGCTTAAGAATGTGTGCTTTTTCTCTTCTCCTGCAGCCAGTGCCAGCACTTATTTAAAAATCTTCCATGCTGTACATGATTAACAGCTTGCCTTTTTTAAGAAAATTCCTTCCTAAAAAATGGTCCATAGCAGTAAACTTGTCACCTTCCAGTGATATTGACCTTTTTAAATTAAAATGATGGCACCTGCATGATTTTGGAAGCTCTGAAGATCACAGTCACTCCTGCACTTGATGCAGGACCCTACTTGACCACATCTTTATGATGCAAACTGTTTTCAGTTGCTGTTTAAAGTTTGCTATTTAACTGAAGCTGCCCTGTGCAAAGTGAGCTATCTTCAGCTGTCTGTCTCACAGAAAGCAGCAACCCACTGAAAGCATATCTTTTCTATAGGACAAAGAATTGCAGCCAACAGCATATGATGGATGTCAGAACACCTGCAGCAATTGTTTTCTGTGTAAAATCCCACTATCTTGATTCCTGTTAAAACTCAAGAAAAACAACAATTTAATCAAATTTGTTCCCTCCTGGATGGACACATTTAATACTACTTCTGTCTTTATGGTGAGTCCAATGTTTGCTGCAGGCATCTGTAAAATACATGACACTACACAATGTAGTCAGTGGAGGTTTACTGTAAGTCATCTTTAAGTGTAGCAGAGAGAAAATCTAGAAAAAAAATGGCAACAGGCACATTACTAAACAGCAATAACAAGGACTTCTTCAAGGATCGGTTTTTATATCCAAAACAAAGTGGAGGTCTCGGGAGCATGTATGCAGGAAATCCAGCCCGATTTCATCCCGTATGATGCAGCATATGTAAGTGACTGTTCCAAGCCAACAAGAAAGAAGGTGTATTGTTCATTTTTATGTGAGGTAACAACCTGTTGACAAATAGGCTGATTTCAAAAAAAAACTTCAAACGTCACTTTAATAGATTACATTTATCAATTAACAAAATGAAAAGTGAGCGACATGGGTTATGCCATGTAAGTTGCATGTTTTGTCAGTCAGTCTAAAACCCAAGGATTTAAAAAATTACAACTATATAATACAAAGAAAAGCAGTAAACCCTCACATTCAAGAAACACCAAAATTGCTGGCAATGCATAGAAACCATTTATGAACTGTCGCAGGCAAGTTTGCAGGCCTAATTGTACATTCAATGTGTAATGTGGTTGTACCCTGTCACATCGCAATGTTAAAATACATTAAAATGCATTGTCGTCAGTTTCATCCTGTCATTTCATCCTGTTGAAATGAATTCAGCCATATTACATATATATCAGCCTCTGCTACCCACAGTCATACAGTTGCTGTACAGGCAAATCCACTCACAGGGTCAAGTAAGCATTCAGGACTTTTTTTTGTGATTGTTGACCACCTCTGTTCACATCCCTACACGTGCACAAATACACACAAACACATCGAGAGCCCGGGAGAATGATGACAAATGGTAGCAAGGTGGGTGGGGGGAACAAACTACAAAGACACAGTTGCTCTAATCAATATTTTGCTCGACGGTGACAGAGAGCCAAACACAATGTTGATTTCAGGAAAGCAACTGTATCTCCATAGGGTTCCCAACTGACATTCCTTGTCTCCTGGACTGAAATAACCAATCCATACACAGATGGTTTCACAAGTAGCAAAGGATTTCTGCAAGATGTCATGCAGAAAGACCACTAAAACAATATCTCAATAATTTTTTTTTTTACAATCAGTAACATCACAAGAACAACAACCCCAATACTAGTGGAACAACATCACATCACTGTGCCCTGATGCCCAAACCAACCTAAATTCCAATTTTTGACAGATTTTGCAGGATGTCAATGAAATTATTATTATCAATTATACATATACAAAGACCTTCCTCTGTATGGGCAAAAAAGAGACACATTCTAACACAAATGACCAAGAAATGAAAAGAGCTATAGGCCTAGGCCTAGTCACTGCACGTGTCCAACAAGCCTTATTTAGGCTACAGCCTCTTTAAAGAACTCATATTATGCAAATTTTTAGGTTCATAATTGTTTTTAGGGCTTGTGCCAGAATAGGTTTACATGGTTTAAAACACCATATTTTTGTCATATCGCACATTGCTGCAGCACCTCTTTTCCCCCTGTGTGTTCAACTCTCTGTTTTTGCTACCGAGTGAGGCATCTCTCTTCTATTCGTAGTGTGATCCAAAACAAAGCCGCTTCAGCTGGAAACCATGGCTCCATTTCAGCCGTGCATGTTCGAGCACAAGTCTGATCCCAAAATACAAGAAAAACAACCCCAACCAGCTTCGAAACCTAGACTGGAGCAAGACGTTTCAGTATGTTAAGTTATTAATTTGTAAGAAATTTCTATAATACGTAATGTTTTACTGTGCACTGTCTCTACATCATATTACTTTATGTCTATTGACTGCCTGGAGGGAATCTGCCTGGCTTGGTTTGAGGGCGTGCTACACTAGCTGCTAGGTGAGCATTATGACACGTGTTACATAGTGAAGCAGATAGGTTACGTAAGTAAAGACTGGACTACAATTGAGCTGTTTTCTGTAGGAGATGGTAACTTAAGGTGGGGTGGACTTTGGGCTTTTTCACTTTGCAAACCTATTACATGCAAAGGGGGCCTTTAATGTACACTTACATTTACTCATTTGGCAGATGCTTTTATCCAAAGTGAAATGCATTTGATGAACAACATACAAGCATCAGTAAAGTAAGAGATCTACTAGTAACAATAGACACTAGTTAGAGCAGTAATAATACTAGTAAGAACTATTGACACATACTGCATCAATGGGACAGATACCTAGGGGCAGTGTTGGGAGTAACACATTACAAAAGTAAGGCAATTACAGTAATGTATTGCTTTTTGCTGTAACGCAGTAATATGACTAAAAATTGGTAATATTATACCCATATCTCAGTAAGGCGCGTTACAACGTGTTTTTGTCGTGATCCTGTCTGTGTGTCTTGTTTGGGAGTCTGGGTTTTAGTTCCATGTCTTTAGTTCATGTCTTGGTTGTTGCTCCTAGTTCTTGTGTGCATTATTTTGGTTTAGTCTCCTCTGTACTCTGTGTTCTAGTTCTGTGTTCTGGTACTTTGTAACATGTGTGTTTCTGTCTTTGTTGGTTATTCATTTTGCCCCATGTCTACCTGTCAACTCTCTCTCTCTGCCTGCCTGCCTGTGTGTGTCTCGTTAGTCCCATTAGTATCACCTGTGTTGCTCCCGCCCCGCTCGTTAGTCCGTGTGTGTATATATGCCTGCTCTTGTCTTCAGTCTTTGTGTGTCTAATGTTGAGTGTTCCTGCATGTTCCTGTTTGGTCTGCATTTGGGTCCACACCTCAGTCTGCACTCAGCCAACCCCTGACAGTTTTAACCTGAAATTAAGTGGTGTTTTGCTTTTTTAATAATTCACCAACACCGAGAAACACTTCAGCAACAGAAAAACAAAAACAAATCCATGAGTTAAATAGTTGGCCTGACATTATTTCCTGTTCGAGAGCTTGGCTCCTCCTAACAAGACGGTAGCTCCTGTGATGGTTTATGCGCAAATAGATTTCTATAGGCTATGTGTTTGTGCTTTAACAAATTACGTTCATGATCAGGCTGCTGTCATTTCATCCTGACCAATCGGAGTGTCAGGAGATTCACATAATCAATGATGTTATGTTGCTGTACCTCCAGTGTCTTTCTTAATGGGGACCCATGCTACTAATAATCAGAAGGTTAATTATTATGACAAAGACCCACCAGATCCGTGGATAACTGCGCATCACTAGAATACCACCTATGCGGCACATCTTATTATCAGAATAATAGGCCCATTAAATAGCAGTGAAAGTAACAAAACACAACACAAAAGTAGTGTAACACAGTACAATTCAGAGACAGTAATATTGTAATTTATTTAATAGCACCAATTCATAACAAAAGGCATCTCCTTGCACTTTTTATATAGAGCAGGTCTAGACAGTACTCTGTTTACAGAGACCCAAGAATTTCCAATTCCCCAACAGTGTATGACAACTGCTTTATGAACACAGATTAGATATCATTCTCATTCAACATAAGGAAGAGGAAAGGAGATATTAGCTTAAAAAAGTTGAAAATTGAAATTATAAGAATTAGGATTTAGATTTGATAATGCAGACTGTATCTTATGATAGTGTCTTTAGTTCTGGTTTAACATTGTGTAGGTCTGTTTTGCTGTAGAGTAGTGACCTCTGACTACAAAAGTTGTTGTGTGGTGTTGGGCACCCATGAACTGGTGTAATGATTTTGATTTATCATCATCTACAGACTGCACACATTAGTTAAAGAGGTGGTATTATGCTTTTTGTCTTTTCCCCTCTCCTTTATTGAGTTATCTCTTTTTTGTGCATTTAATAGGTTTGCAAAGTGAAAAAGCCCAAAGTCCAGCCCAAAGGGAGTTCCCAACTCCCACAGAAAGCTCTGCTCTGAACTGCTTGAAAACAGCTCGTTTGTAATCTAGCCCTTCACTTCCTTTCCTTGTGACGTCACAAGGAAAATGAGTCATAAAGCTTGCCAAGCAGCTAGTGGGGTCAGGCACGCCCTCAAAACAAGCTAGTCTAAGCGGAGGCCCTTTGATTTTAGTTAAGCCCCTTTTCCACTGCACAGTACCAGCACGCCTTTGTTGGTTTACCATTGTAGAAATGTTGTACCTGCTTCCAGGTACTTTTTTCGTATCACCTCACCTCCATCGAGGTTCCAAGCCAGCTAAGGGATACTAAAATGTAAGGTGAAAATACGACAGACTGCTGATTGGTCAGACAGAATATTCACTATTCACTGCATCGTCATTGCGTGCGCCAGACAGAGGCCAGCAACAGAAGGTTTTATATTTTACAGTTTTCATTTGTAATTTCATCACTAAATCCACTTCTGAGAAGTTTTGAGGTGAGAAATCAGCTGTGTAGATTTCAAATATTGACAGTTTTACGAGAAGTGATGGCGGAACAAAAATGTGCTTGAATATTTTCGGAGTTGAGGAGCTCCGCAAGTGGCTGCAGGGGAAGCCTGTGCCAGCCACCCGCTCACAGAGCCCTATGCTCCCGTCGTCACACAGACCGCTGCAGCAACAACGGCAGAGGAAAACACAGCTGTAAGGTTTTCATACCGCTTATCTGTCTTTACATTCTGAGTAATGTAATGTAACGTTTTAACTTAAAGAGAAAGCTGTGTGGATCGCTGGTGTGTGTGTCGCATTGAACATTTCGTCGCGGCAGTTGTGTGAGGCGTCGCTATGACGACAAGCTACCTACTATCTCTGGGTACTATCTGCAATGGAAAACGGAGCAGGGACGAGTAGAGTCAAGCATTTTTTGGCAAGGCGACATAGATCGTCAGAACACCAGCAACAGTTCAACATTTAGTCCTAAAAGACGATGCAACTCCGATTCTGTTTGGGCCTGGAAATTCACAATCACAACCTGTAAGTACGCTTTATTGGTTGTGAATTATATTTAAAATAAACGCAACGTTGGCTAACACAGCTAAAGTTATAGCTATAATGCTAATGTTACACCTGATATGAAAGCTACTGAGCAAATGGTCAAATTGTTTGGCCAATTTTTATAAAAAAAATTGAGTTGAAATATGATGACTTTTGTAGTGGTTTATGGTAAGATGTGGAACAATGATGTTGTGTGGTTGTGGACTTGTGAGTAACTTATACCATCTGCTAGGTTACGGTCGCAGTCTGAAGCGGCTTTGATTTGGATCACACTACCTTGTTTCTTACGACCCGCCCTTCTCTGCTTCTGATTTGCTAGTAGTCCTTACCTGGGAACTGCGCATGCGCAACTCCCTACAAAGATTTTGTACAAGTAAGATGTATCACTCTGTAGCTCAAGAGCGGAGCGTACAACACATAGGGTGAAAAGAGGAGCTGCAGCAATGTGCAGTATGAGAAAAATGTGGTGTTTTTTGAAAATTAAACCATGTAAACCTGTTCTGGTACAACCCCTAAATAAGATTTTGAACCTGAAAATGAGCATAATACCACCTCTTTAAATAAACAAGGACATTGTAAGCATTGTAAGATTTTAGTTTACTGAAGCCAGCGCCTATGCTCTTTTTGACCAAGAAATAAAGTTGACACCCACGCACCAAGAAATCACATTATTTGTTCTTTCCCGAATTACGCATTCAGATTCGGGTACATCCCTAGACCATTCAGCACCACTGTACTTTAAAGGTATGCAGCTACATTTACCTTTTTTTCAGTGTTCCTTCAAACTGTAGAAAAGGCTGTAATATAATTCACAGTAGATGTCAATACTCTCCACTCTGTTCACCTGTCATGAGAAGTGTGAATCTTACTGCTGTTTTCAAGGAACAGGAGATTGAAGTAAGATGTGTCCCTACAGTAATTCATCTCTTAAATTCAAATATCAACAGCGCAGTGATGCATGTATCTTGCTTCATTATTGCAAAGGATCAAGTAATATTTTCAGTCTTTTTTGTTTCTTTCGTAGTCCATGAAATTTGGTAGAAAGATAACCATCAGTCAAGTGACACATCTTATTGCTCATCTGGATCCAGAATATGTTTTGTAATTATAATTTATTTCTAATCGAAGTAAGACAAGGCTTTTTGGAAAGTTTCTAATGAATTAAGGCACATTAATGAAATTAATCCAGATACACATTATAACCTTCTATTCTATTATTAAAATAGCTCAAAAGCTGCTCTCCAAGTGCCGTCACCACATATTTCAGACCAAAATGACATGAGGAGTACCCCATGGGTCGGTTCTCGGGCCTCTACTGTGGAATTTATACATGCTTTCTGTGTCTGTGGTGGGGAGGGTGTCTGTCTGGCAGTCCACTCCTGCTTCTGATGCCAATTGGTTCCTGCACAAATGTTACCATCCAGCAATCAAGCAGTATCCACCAAGGCTCTTCACTCTTCAGGGGTACCGCTGTGGTCCGGCAGTACTTGTTGTTCCCAGAAGAGTGAGCTTGCTGTTCCGTCAGTCCAGAAATCCCTCCACCGCTGTCGCAAGATTTGAAGGGAAGCTCGTTCTTCAAGATACAGATTAACTTTTATTGTCATTCAAACTATACGCAGGACAAGTGCACAGTAGAAAAAAAATGACGTCACAAAATGTAATTGAAACATATTATAAGAACTGACAAAGAATAAAAAGTTAATTATTATATATTTACTGTATATTGTTTAACAGTTTTACTTGATGTCCAGTTACTGTCTTTAGCCTTTAGTCTAAGTGTCTTTAGCTGTGCACTTACACGTATAGTGAGGGCAGAAAAGAGTGCATATGTTTCATATATTTATGTGTGAGCATGCATGTCCTCTGCGCCCTGTGTTTCATAAAGTGAGCTTGTACGCTTGTCAGTAGACACTACCCAGAGCTAGTCTGAGGGGATTCTCGTTCAGAGATGACGGCATAATTACCAAGATAGTGCTGGTTCTCATAGCAGTGTGTGACAGCCACGTGTTTTAGGCTATTTAAATTCCACTTGTTTTGCAATATCTTGTTCAATTCTCTCTTCTTACTGTAAAATTTTGCAGGAACAATCAAATGATGACAGGGTTTTGATCATAAAGTCTCACTTTTAAGACCTATTAGTAAAAGGTGAGACATATGCATATAATTTCAGTCACTGTGTATGATGACTCAAGCAACATTACTCTTTTTTTAGATGAGCTGCAGCTACATGTAATTTATCATCCATAAGCACATTTTTTGACCAAATGTTCACTGCAGTAGATATGTATGTATTCACACAGCCTATTTTAAGAAAAAGATTAATGTGGAGTTTATTAACATCTACTTAGCAAAACAAATAACTTAACAAACTTTCATCTGATCAAAAATTAGAAATTCAATTCACTTCAATTCAATTTTATTTATATAGTGCCAAATCACAACAACAGTTATCTCACAGCGCTTTTCATAAAAGAGCAGGTCTAGACCATACTCTATGATGGTATTTACAGAAGCCCAACAGTTCCCACCGAGAGCAAGCACTAGGCGACAGAGGCAAGGGAAAACTTCCTTTTAAGAGGCAGAAACCTCGAGCAGAACCATGGCTCAGGGTTGGCGGCCATCTGCCTCGACCGGTTGGGGTGAAGGAGAGAGAGGGGGGGGAGGCAGCCTACACAATATACACACACAGAGGTACAGACAGTAAAGGTAATGTTGCTATAGACTAAATGAAAAATGGTACAGATATTTATAGTAGTGTTAATGATAACAATCATAATGTTAATGATTATAATAACAATAATAATAATAGGACTAGTAACAATAGTCGTTGCAGCAGAGGGTGTCGAGCAGGAACACGGGGGCAGCAGGTGACCCGCAGCCACAGATCCAGATTCCACAGCTCCAGAGCCAGAAAACCTGCAGGAAGTGATAGGAGGAGAGAGGAGAGGGACGAGAAAGCACAAGACTACCGGAAAGGGGAGAAGTTGTGTTAGTAACATGCAATAATGGGATGAGGTTGCATACAGAGGGAGAGAAA
>NC_060164.1:17676273-17691771 GCF_021292245.1 Micropterus dolomieu
TGGGCCCCAGAACAATAACTTCAGTTTTATCTGAGTTTAACATTAGAAAATTACAGGTCATCCAGGTTTTAACATCCTGAAGGCACATTTGAAGTTTAGCTAACTGGTGAGTTTCATCTGGTTTGATCAATAGATATAACTGAGTATCATCTGCATAACAATGAAAGCTTATGGAATATTTCCTGATAATATTGCCTAAAGGAAGCATATATAAAGTGAAGAGGATTGGACCGAGGACAGATCCTTGTGGAACTCCATGACTAACTTTGGCGTGCATGGAGGACTCATCGTTAACATGTACAAACTGAAATCGATCTGATAAATAGGACTTAAACCAGCTTAGACCGGTTCCTTTAATGCCAATGAAATGTTCCAGTCTCTGCAATAGGATCTGATGGTCAATGGTATCAAATGCAGCACTAAGATCTAATAAAACCAGTACAGAGACAAGTCCTTTGTCTGATGTCTGATAAGGAGGTCGTTAGTAATTTTCACCAGTGCTGTCTCTGTGCTATGATGAGCTCTAAATCCTGACTGAAAATCCTCAAATAAACTATTGCTCTGTAGAAAGTCACACAGCTGTTTAGCAACTGCTTTCTCCAGAACCTTAGAGAGAAATGGAAGGTTAGATATAGGTCTATAGTTGGCTAAAACATCTGGATCAAGTTTGGGGTTTTTCAGAAGAGGTTTAATTACAACTACTTTAAAGTACTGTGGTAAATAGCCTGTTGATAAAGATAGATTGATCATATCTAGTATAGAAGTGCTGACTAAGGGTAAAACATCTTTAAGCAACCTAGTCGGGATGGGGTCTAAGAGGCAGGTTGATGGTTTAGATGAAGAAATTATTGAAGTTAGTTGGTAAAGATTGAGGGAAGCAAAACAGTCTAAACATATATCCGGTTCTACAGCTGTTTCTAAGGTTCCTGAGTTTAGAGATAAGTCGGTGCCAGTTGAGGGCAGGTCTTGGTGAATTTTGTTTCTAATAGCTATAATTTTATCATTAAAGAAGCTCATGAAGTCGTAACTACTGAGAGCTATGGGAATACTTGGCTCAATAGAGCTGCCTGGCTACGGTGCTGAAAAGAAACCTGGGGTTGTTCCTATTTTCCTCTATTAATGATGAGTAGTACGCTGCTCTGGCATTACGGAGGGCCTTCCTATACGTTTTAAGACTATCTTACCAAATTAAACGAGAATTTTCCAGTTTGGTGGAACGCCAATTCCTCTCAAGTTTCCTCGATATTTGCTTTAATTTGCGAGTTTCAGTATTATACCATGGAGCTAACCGTCTTTGTTTTATTATTTTCTTTTTTAGAGGGGCTACAGAGTCGAGTGTCAGTCGCAGCGAGCCTGCAGCACTATCAACAAGATGATCGATTTGGGAGGGACTGAAATTAGCATAGGAGACCTCCGTTACTTTGTGACTTGATAATGAATTTTAGAGCTGATGGACAACATCCTTAAATTTAGCTACAGCACTATCAGACAGACATCTTGTATAGAAATTTTTGCCCAATGGCGAAATGCCTTTGCTACTTGTGAAGCCATGCCATTATTCAGTATGTTGGACACTCAGAGCAGGTGACAGCAACATCCCCCAGCCCAGGCCCTATACATGACATGCAGTCATACTACTCTGCTGCCTCAGTATTTATTCCAGCATAATTGTAAAATCAGGCAAACTATTGTTAAATCAAGTTCCTCAACAATCCAGCTGCCTCCTCTTCAAATTTCATTAGAAAATTAATGCAAGTGTCATCAAGATGTCTAGAGGCAGTCGACTTCCTCATCTTTTCTGTTATTTTGTATTTATCTACAAATGGTAAAATTTTACATTTTAAAACATTATTTTGGGACAGATTTATTGTTAGACAGAAGTGTAATACTCCCAAAACTATTCAAAAATTGAGACATTTTTGTCTTACTCATTCCTCACCTCAACCTTGTAGAAATTACATTTTATATGTTACTAAATTGTTTTCCCAACTGCTTTGTGATTTTTTGAATGAATAAAGTTTGGAATGCAGTTTAGAAGTGATACAGAAATTGGAGGAACGTACATGTCCTCACCCTTCAGCTCTGCATAAGGCAAATACTTTGTGAGCCACTGAAGAACACCTGTAGTGCACAACAAACCCTGCCACAATTATGATGGACCTGAATTTAAAATCAACTTAACAGTTTGCATTAATTTTCATATTAGCAGAAAATGCACTACTTAAACTTGAAAATGCAAATGCAAACTGAGCTGGAATTTTGAATGTATTTGAAAGGAGGCTGATGATGACACCCAAAGAAAGAACTGAAACAAGAAAGAAAGAATAAAAACAAGCCAAGCAAACAATACTGTACCATATTCTCACAGACATAAAAAAAACCCCAATTGGTTGTACAAGACAAACATGGGAACCTTTTCGATACAATAGTGTCCTTTGACTGGTAAATGAATGACCTCGAAAGGTTTCACAAAAACAAGCCTTGGAGAGATGTCAAACGTAAATGCAAAGTTTTACTCATTTTCATTTGATATGCTATAATTCAAATTAAAACAAAATCAAATGCAAAATGGGTCTTTTGACTTTTGAATTTTTCCCTGAGTTAGTGTTACAACATGCTTTTTCTTTGTATTGTTTTTAATGACCAGTGCACAGAAATGTAATGATGTCTGGGTGGAAAACCTACTTCAAAATGCAATTTAATACAGATGTTGAATTCACATAAAGTAGACATAGAAACTTGAGGAGTTAGTAAGTATTTCTAAATCCTATCCTTATAACCATACATATTGACTCACTCTCCATACATTTACTGTTACAGTTTTCGGTTTTGGTGTTTTCTATTTCCTGTTTTATTTTGTTTCCCTCTTCATGTGTCTTTGTGTACATCACTTCCTGTCTCTGTGTTTTTCCCAATACTCTGTATTATGTTTTTCCTTGTGTTATTTATTTGTTCCCCTTCTATCTTTTGGTGTTGTTCTCACTCTGGTTATAAAAAACCATTAACATGGACCCAGCAGACACTTTTTCTGTTGAACTCTTAAAAAAGTTTTTCAGACACTGGAATCAGCAACAGGGTTGGGAGGATTACTTTAAAAATGTAATCCAGAACAATTACTAATTACTTGTCTAAAAATGTAATCAGTAACGTAATCTAAGTACCACAAAATAAAAGTAATGTAATCTGACTACTTTTAGTTACTTTTGGATTACTTCCAAATGGCAGGATCTGGCCCATCAATGACAAAAAATGTTGTGTTGTAGGGATTCTTGAAGACATTTTAGAGTGTGTCATTTTCTGGAAAACGATTTTTAATGTTGATAAATCATCCTGCACTCATGGGCCTGTATTTAATTTATCCAATGAAAAGCTTTCTTAATGTTTATTATGCTGCTGAAAAATAGTGTTTCTGGGACGGGCACTACTGATTACTGTACAAAAGCACAACTTTATTCACTGATTCTGCTAAAACTTGATCATATTTGATGGAGAAAATATTTTCAGGTTTTCTCTCAGGTGATCCCAGCTGCTCTGCCTCAACTCTGTGATTTACGAGTTCCCTGATGGACACATAGCTTTACTTGTTGCTGCTAATTAGTGGCCATTATCTAATTAGCTTGGTTAGCCTGCAACTACTGGTCAAATTAACTCACTCTGCCCATTCTGGGATCTCAAAGCACCAGAGTGCGTGATGAAGTACTGGAGGTTTTCAGACCAGGGCGAGGGGACCTGGCGGCGGGTGAGTGGCAACGAAACAGCGCTCAGCAGCATCCCAGTGAACGCGACCGAACATAGCCTCATTAGCTGACTCAGTCCCAGGGAGCCAAGAGCCAAACTGGCAAGAAAACCACCGTGTTACTGTATTCCCAGTGGTCAAACTGGCCTCCGTAGGTCTCGGAGGCTGTGCTCTGTCCCATGTCCGGCAGCCGTGTTCACTCACTGGGAGGTCTGCATGACGGGGTAGGGATATAACCACATTCAGCTACTGGCTACACCCCAATCAATATCTGCGATAGATCCCTCCCTAGCTTTGTGTTTTTACCAAACAGCAAATAGCACTCCGCTTTCCGTTCCATGGAAACTTTGTGTTTAAAGTAGCCTAATCCCTATGTAATCCCCGTTTTTACTAAATGTACTAAATGTGTCTTTTTTTCTGTACTGTAACAGAATACAGTTACTCTTTTTTTGTATGCTGATTACGTAACACCGTTACATGTAATCCGTTACTCCCCAACCCTGATCAGCAATGCCAGATGTTGAGATCATGAAATAAAGCGTTGGCACGTTGGCGGACACTGGCTGCTGCAGTCGTCTGTACTCGTGTCGCTGTTGGCTCCGTTAACGGTCGCTCGCCAGCTGCTTCGTCTCGGCTGCTGCACCTGTTCCGTCCGACCGGCTACTTCCCCACAGATCTCTCGTTTACTACTGCCCTCCTGCTCAATGCTCCATGCTGTTGCCGTTGCTTCGCTTAAAAGAAGTCCTGTTCAGTCTGTTGCCGGCGTCCACACCTGTTGCTCATTGTCTATTTACCACATCAGCAGAGGTGTGCGGCATTCAAAGACAGTCTTGCCAGTTCGTAAAACTTAAAATCACCCACACATGCATTAAAACACACCAATAATTTGACAATCATATATAGCATGCATAGTCACACCACTCCACATGCGATAAAAAGCACAGCACACAAATGACACACTAGAAAAACACACCACAACGCTAAAATCATAAGGCATTTTCTGACCCTGTCACAATATGACAGTGCCAATATTAATGGGCTAAGCAAGGGATGCTGGTGAGGTACATACTAACAAATTTCATACACAAAAATATATCAAATTCATAAATCAAAAATTTAAATGGGGAATAAGGGGGTCAGTGCCCCCATAGAGCTTTATGTTCAACGCCCCTGCAGCCAGCTATTAGTGGGAATTCGCCGACAAGTGTGTGTTTGATGTGATCAACAATATATAATGTCTGTCTTTCTAAATATGCTGTATTTTCATTTGTTTGTGAACCTGCTGCATCAAAATACAAATACAACACTCAAATACAAAACAGTTCTGAATGACAAATCTAACTTTTCAAAAACTAACAGGACTGAAGACAGCTTTAGTAGCCTATACCCATGGTGTTTCTGATGTTTGCTTTAGAGCACAGTATTGATTGTACAAATCCCCATGAAACTTGAAACAGTGGCAGTCAAACGAGAAGTGACATTGCTGGAAGACTTAGGGTGGACATACTGTACAACATGAGAATTTTAATAGGATTAGCTCAGAATAGACTTCCCTACACATATCTTGAGGCGTGTTGAGAAAACCTCATTTCACAGTGTTTTTCTCAGGTGCTTTCTCAGAGCTCTCAAACTACAATAGTTGAGTGAAACAGCAACTTTTGTGCTTACTTCAAGAGACCTTGTTTGGTGCGTCAAGCCATAGAAACATTTCTAATAGGAATGGAAAAGGTTTAAAAGGTTTGGGTGGGAAGAGGTGCAAAGATAAATAAGAAGACTTTCCTCAGCCTGACGCACTGAAGCTGGATACAGCAGCCACAATGGTCATGAAGTTTTTATTCAAAGTGATGGATTATTAAGAGAACCAATGAAGCAAGAAACGCTTTAAGCAATTTCCACATGAAAGAATAGTTGAGTAAGTAAATTTTTGCCACAATGAAATATATCTTTATAAATCTAAATGGGTCAACATTGAACAGAATGCGACATAATAAACTGTCTTATAACATAGTAATATCACATATAAATCATAAATGTCAAATGACAGTAAGTAAATTGATATTTCAGGGACTGTTAATTGTTCAGTACATGTATCAGGAGTTTGTCAGGTAAGGAAAGTATTACACATTTTTACTGCTGATAACCTGTCATCTTAATTTCTGAACTATGTTTTTCCAGTGTTTTCACTAGGTTCATGTTTACAGTATGAATCAAAGATTGAACATCGTCAATATATTACAACTCAGTGAACTCATTTGATATTTTTCATTCAAACGTGTAATTACCTTACTCAGTTGCAAAAGCTGTTGCATTATTGCGACTTCTGTATGAAGATGATCCACCAGCATGGAGATCAAGAGACTTTAACATACTAGGTTATAAAAATAAAAGGCCCCATAAAAGAAAACTGCTTGCTATTCATTATAAATAGAGAAATAACTGTACAATGATTACTCTGCATACGCGTATTTACAACTATTTAGAAGTGCACCAGTATATGCCTCGGATAGCTTAGCTTAATAGCTGGAGATAGAAGTCATTGATCATCAGCTTGCTTTATTCAGTATTCATGTCAGCATAACCACTGGGTCATGCGTAGTGACAAGCGTGAAATATACCTCAATGCTTTTACTGTTTTAGTCGAGTAACTGGGTAATTCATCATCGAGAAAGTGTAAACTTTCTGTACTGTACTCTGATTTTTAATGCTACCCTACTTTGGCTGGGATGCATAAAGGGGAGAAACAATACGTTGAATATTCAGCACTTTCAGTGGTGTACCATATCTAGACATTTATTTATAGTTTTGCCTTTACTCTCACTGTTCTTTTGTCCACATCCAGGTCTGCCTATTCTGAGAAGATGTATGTGTCTTTTCAAAGAAGCTATGTGAGAACATCTTTGGAAAGTATTGGTTTGAGTAAGCACTAGAAAGAGTAAATGCAGGAGCAAACAGCCTATATATATCTATCTATCTGTCTATCTGTCTATCTATCTATCTATCTGTCTATCTGTCTGTCTGTCTATCTATCCATCTATATATATAGAGAGAGATAGAGATAGATATAGATATATAAAGACATAATAATTATATATCTTTATATGTGTGCGTGTGTGTATGTGTCTTTATTGATTCAGTAAAGCAGCTGCAGGAGATGTTGAGAGCCCCTGACTCCATTAATACCTTGTGCAGTGGGGACCTATTATGCAAGTCCTGAAACCTGAGAGTCAGTCACCTGTTCTGCTACCTGAGCCTGGGCTCTGGGGACGAAAGAGGAGAGAAGAAGGGTAGACAGCCACACTGTGCTGCCTGCCTGGAGGACTCCGCTCATATGGATAAGGCCTAGGGTACTGCTGGAAGCTCCAGAGATCCCTGGTGGGTGTTAACCAGGCTAACTAAACCAGAGGCATGTGCGGGGAATGAATTAAGTGAGAAGTATAAAGATCCACTGAAGTGTGTGTCCACCAGAGCCAACACTGTTAAAGTTCCACCAAGGACACAAGCTCACCTTCTCTTTCATTTGCAGAGCAAATACAGCTTTCAAGAGGCTAACGCAAGCTTGCAGGGTCATTAGTGTAAACATATTGACTCAGTTGATGAGTTTTGCTTTGCTATTTGATCCCCCGTCAGCTGAGAGGAGTTTCCACTGGGGCTTTAGAAAAGACCACAGAGCACTCTTGGCTACCTGGTGGCTGCACGGACCTGTTATACTCTTGGCTGAGAGCAGGAGAGTCTGGCCTCTGTTGAAAGTAGAGGTTATTTTTTTTCCAAAGGTGGGAGCAACAGTTGATGTCTTGGTCTGGACACATCAGGTAAGAAGACTCCACAACAGTACAGTAAGAGTAAGGTTTGGACAGTATATTTTAGAATTATGCTTCTATTTTTCCTCTGTAATAATGTGGTTTTTAACAGTAAAATTGTGTCAGTCTATTTGTTCTCAGTGAAAAAAGAAAGAATGTATACAATATATATATATATTATATAAAACAATAATTGATGCATTTATGGCCATCTATTGTAGATACTATGCTCTCATGCACTACTAATAATAATAATCTACTAAAACCAATCACAAAGTCTTGTCAGCACTAGTAAATGTATATAATTCACATAGTTGCTAACTTGCAGAACTTTCGTAGTTTTTGCCGTCTCAGGTGGGGATAAACATTGAATATCACTGGTATGTTTTCTTACTGTGAATTCAAACAGATTATGGCCCATGTGACCACATTCCAGTGACCCACAGTCAGGACCATTACAGCACGCTTGACTCGGTCTGACGAATTGTTCTAACACAGACACCAGTATGCAACTGTTTCAGCTTATAACAGGGAACGTGAACTCTAAGTAGCGTGTGCGTCATCCTTACAAGTTATGATTCACTGACGAATAATAATTTTGTGTGTTCAGAAGGTTATTTAACCAATTAAGCAATTTTGAGATCATTAGGTGGCTCTTTCTTATCATAGAAAATGTGTTGGATTGGGAATACAAAGGACAGTGTGCAGAAAGTTGAAAAACAGTGTGAGCATAAAGGAATGGCCTGGATAATTAGACTAGTTCATGTCAAAAATAATCGCAGCTAACTCCAGCACATATGACGCATCTGAATACCAGCATTTTGTCCGGGCCTCATTTCAACACTAGCTGTGCTGATGGGTTTATCTCTCAAATACCCACAGCTCTGCACAGCCTGTCTGCTTCCTAACCAGCTGTAGGTCCCATGGCCTTCCTCTCTTTTCCTGGCATTTTCAGGAGCACAAAGGTTTACTCAATCACTGGTTTCCATGCATGCAACAATAAGCATATGGACATGTCAGCCAAGTACAAACCCTGTTTGCTCTCGTTCTTTCTTATAAACACATTCTCTGTTTCTATTTTTCTCTCATGCAGGTCTTGCTTATTTTTCTCCATCTCTCACAGACCCATCAGTCGGTGCCTATGGTTTACTTCTGAAAGATAAGGCTGGCTATATTCTATATTTTTATGTCAACAAATCTCATGAAAAAAACAACAATGCATCTGTCTCTCAATACTTTTTGAGTTCTCCAGCCTGTATGTGACACTTAGCACCAAGCCCATTTGTTCCTAACAATGACATACATTTTTCAAAACAGTCACAAATACATACTTTAAATTTTTTTAAATGGTTCCTAAAACAGCTGGGCACTGTAGATGTTATTAAACATTACTTTAACAGGAATTAATAATGGATTTATTGTGGAGTATTTTCAGCCCTGTACATCAGTGTGCAAGTGGCTAGCAAGGACGGTGTGGAATCAAGTCAATAAACTACATGGGTACTGCCATGTACTCTCACCGGCCACTTTATTAGGTACACATGTTCCATTGCTTGTTAAGCAGATAGCTAATCAGCTAATCACATGGCAGCAACTCAAAGCATTTAGGCATGTAGAAGTGGTCAAGATAACTTGCTCAAGTTCAAACTGAGCATCAGAATGGGGAAGAAAGGGGATTCAAGTGACTTTGAACGTGGCATGATTGTTGGTGCCAGTGTGCTGCACTGTATTTCAGTAACTGCAGTATTTCAGAAACTGCTGATCTATGTGATTTTCCCACACAGCCATCTCTAGGGTTTAAAATGAATGGTCCGAAAAAGAGAAAATATGCAGAGAGCGGCAGTTGTGTGGACAAAAATAGCTTGTTGATGTCAGAGGTCAGAGGAAAATGGGCAGACCGGTTCAAGATGACACAAGAAACTCAAATACGTTACAACCAAGGTATGCAGAATACCATCTCTGAACGCACAACACGTTGAAACTTGAAGAAGATGGGCTACAGCAGCAGAAGAATTTGCACAGGCTCACCAAAATTGGACAACAGAACATTGGAAAAACGTTGCCTGGTCTGATGAGTCTCGATCTCAAACCAATAGAGCACCTTTGGTGGAACAGGAGATTCGCATTCTCTGAGGAATGTTTACAACACCTTGCTGAAAGTATGCCCCAAAGAATTAAGGCAGTTCTGAAGGCAAAATGGGGTCCAACCGGGTAGTAGCAAGGTGTATCTAATAAAGTTGCCGGTGAGTGTACATCATAATGAAGGAACATTTCACTCACTGCAACAGTGTGGCACATTGATGTCTTTTAGTAGTTTTTGGACAGGGGAAAAGGCTTCAGCTACACAGACAATACTTGTCAGTAAGATTCTTGAATTTTTGTCTTTTCATGGGATTTGTTAACAATGACAAAAATATGAAATATCACCAGCCTTATCCTTTAACACATTTTTATTTTTGTTTTCATGTGCATTTTTTTTTCATTTTAGTCACACCATGACTTTGAGAGTTTACAAAGGTAGAGAAAGGTGGAGTGAGTTCCATGTACATACAATACTCTAAATTCACATGGGTGAAAAATTTAAGGAATATATTGTATTCATATAGTCATTCACTATATGGAGCGTCTTCCCTACTCATTTACTCAGGTTTGAGTTTGTCACCTTTGTCACCTATCATACACTTGACACATTACGGTATATATGTTGCTTGATATGAAAAATATTAACCTTTAGTTGAAAGATTTTTATCACCCTCTCGAATGATTGAGGGTTTATGCCATATGTCTTTCAGGGTCGCTACTCATAGTCCCTTTCTCTCACACAAAGAAACTCCTATCCACCTCTCTTTTGTAGAGTGTAATATATAAAAACATTATTGTTCTCCCAATTACACTTGCTGGCTGGGCAAAAATAAATCAAAAGAAAAATGGGGTGAAACTGTGAATGTATAAATTTCTATTTCAGTGTTGTTGTTCAGGCATGCATTCCAGTCCCATGTGACTCACCTCAAAGTGGAGCACACGGGGTAAACCTAATTACTTTTCTTGTATTATATGCATTGTACCATTCATGCAAACATCTTAACAGGCCAGCAACATAACTTCAATTTGCAAGGTCTCACTGTGACATTGTATAACACAGAATAAAAGCTCTGTATGCTTGACAAGTTTATTTAAAGAGTAAACGGTGCCTCCATTTGTTATAATCTCAGTTTTATTGGCTGCAATAGCTACATTGGGCTTTATACCAGCTGAATTGAGAGCAGTGCACTTGGTGTATCATGATTAAAAAACTGAATTATACTGAGTGGTGAATAAAATGAGTCGATTAGCCCCTTCCCATGCCTTCTGAAACAATAGGCCTAAACATTTAAGCTATTGTTTGCTGTTAAGGAATTATCCAAAATGTGCCAGGCAAGCAATGCAGATAACCACGTTAGGAGAGTCACCATCAGCTGAGCTGAGGAGCAGAAAGGCAGAGAGAGAGAGAGAGAGAGAGAGATTTTTTCTTTTGGGTGCTGATAGGTGGGAATGAACATGGCTCTAAGCATGGAATAAATGATGGAATGATAAAGTGAAGTGAATAATGTGATATTGAAGCATTAGCAGAAAGACTATTTCCTCTGACAAGATAGCTGTACTTTTGTGATGAGTAGGTAAGTCTGATAATTGTGTTTCAAGTTGAGGAGTATGTCTTTGAAGTGCACTTTCCTTTTATGTCATGTATGGCATAGCCTGGTTAAAATCAGAAGCTGCAGTGCTCTAATGTACATTATAGTCCTTTTTCTGTTGTGTCAAGACAGATGAGAAAATAGGAGCCAGCTGGTCAATGTCAGCAGGTTTCCGCCGTTGGACATTCCCAAGCATTTTGGCCCCTAACATCAATGAGGTAAACAGCTCTGGTTGTACTTATCTGTTCACCCAAGGTCTCATTACGCGGAAAGTTACTAAACACTGTTTCTGAAAATACTTTTCTGAGAATGCTTGTTTAACAAAATGCATTTTAAGATTGTGGAAATTTGAGCCAGATATCTCCTTCATCACTTTACTGTCAACTAAAATTACATATTCTGTAAAGACTCCATGTCTGATTATGTACCAAAATACTGTTTCTTCCATAATTATGATGTTTGATATTATGTGCTGTCTAATTTCCATTACTCCGGGTTTGCAATAACAGTCAAGCAAGAGACAAAATATCTCATCAAGCCAAATTATATTTGTGTAAAACTCTCCTGACATTTGGGTCTTGGGAATGTGAGCCAACACAAGAGCTGTTTGAGGAAGATGTTTAATTGTTTGCCCTTCAAACAGGGAGAAAAAATGTTAACCAGCAAGGTATCCTGTCGACATAAACAGCAGGAAAGTTGGTATAATTAAAGTACGTACCATGTGTTCAAAGTTTGTTTCATTTTAACTGAATTGAAAAATAAAAATAGAGCAGACATGTAGTGTTTTTTTTTTTTCAGATGACAAATCTGGGTTGTTCATTTTAAATGTCATGGATAATTTGTCCCCATGTGCTGCCCATCAAGTTACAAATTGTCATGGCAACAGCAACAGATCAAGAAATAAATCAGGAGAGCAGATAATAAATCCCTCCAACCACATCACAGCAGCTAATATCTTTGTATTTGCAGTCTTTCTCCGTTTCATTTGAGCTACAGAATCTTTCAGTTTGCAGAAGAGTCAGTTGCCCACTTTGAGCACAAGTCTGATATTAGGTTTTTTTCTTTTCTCCATTTTTTCATAGGCCTCAAGTAAGGATATTAATCCTTCACTGCACAGGAATGCGCTGTCATGGGGTGTGTGGCGGGGGCAAGAGGAGAAGGAGAGTGTGTCTCTCAGAGCAATAACACACTCTGCCTACTCTCAGACTGCAGATAGTGGTTCCAACCTGTTCAGGACTGCAAGTGTCCCAGATGTGGTGGGAAGGAGTCAAAAGACAGCATTCTCTTCCATTACCATTGCAGCCAGGAAGGTTTTGCCATTACTTTCCACCTCACAGGACCCTGGGTATTCACCCACTCTAATACAGCCTGTGAAGGTATCATCGCCACCAAAACTACCAGAAAATTTTGAAGGAAGCGCCTCATCCATAATGACGACCACAATGAGAGTCTCAAACTCCCAACCGGGCGTGTGCAGACAGAATCCTAATGTGACCCCTAATGTGTTCAGACAGGACTTCTCACCAGCTGATGGACTGGCAGTGAGAGAAAGAGGAAAGAGGAAAGTACAACAATGCAGATGGAGCTTCACAGAGGGAGACAGAAAGCAGGACATAATAGGTGGTTCATTAATGAACCTGTCCTCACAGCCTTACTACCAGTCTTGTTTCCATCTTGAGGTGCCTCTGAGGACCACTAGTTCTGTTGTGTTTTTGGACAAGTCACTTTCCATTTCCCTCATGAAACTAGAAGGAAGAGGTGCAGGCCAACCCACTTTGTACAGGTCCACCTTGTCTGTTCGCCTTGGTGTCTCATCTTGCCGCAGATCCTCTACGGATAACAAACCAGCCAAAGCAAATGAGAGTTATGGGAGATCCAGAGCAGCCACGTTGGGTCATAACAAATGCAATGGCAGAGAGAGTGGTTTGGGTCACTGCAGAGGCCCTCTATCAAAGCACTGGGGCCACAAGGTTGAGGAAATAGCCCCCGCTCATGGTGTTAACAGCAAGGCAGATGATTCAGACATGCAGCACGGCAGTGCTACTTTGGGAATATTGTCATTCAGAGGGCCAAGTCCCTCCAACACAAAGGCTGGAAGACAGAAGGGGAATGCAGATGAGGCAGACTTCCCTACGCAGAGCAATTTCAGGCACAGACAACACTCTTCCAAAATTGGCCCAGGTATGAATTTCATCACCTTGCTTCAGAAGAGAAAATCTCAAGTACCCATGCCAATTGATCTGTATTGTCCTTTCACTCTACCTCTCACTTTTTGATTTATACTTTACGCACTGTTAATAGACTAAAACTGACCACACTTCTCCTACTGTACATTCACACAGTTTACAATAAATCCCAACTGCTGCACACACTCTCAGTATACCTGCAGATGTAAACAATGAACAAACACTTTCATTTATACTTCTCTGACTTTCAACACGTAAGTTAGCATATGATACTGTATTAAATTTAAACAATCTTTCTCCAGGTTTACTTGTACATCCGTTAGGATGAGACCATGGTTATATTAAGCTGTGTTAAGACATTTAATGTCACTGAAGAGCTTCCTGTTTAATTGTTTGTGGCACTCTCTTCAGGGTGACATAAATGGTAACTAACACAACATACAGGTCCCAGAGCAACAGAATTAGATCTTATAGAAGATGTTTGGATTTCTAAAGGGTAGCTAATTAATTCTGTTATACCGTCTTGTGTCATGTCTCTAAGCTAAGTACAAAGCTACAGCCAGCTACAGCAGTTACCTTAGCCTAGCATATCATAAAAACTGGTAGTCTAGTCTGGCTCTGTCCAGCTGTAATAAAATACACCTACCAGCACTTGTAAGGCCCCATCCACACTACTCCGTTTTAGTTTACAAACGGAGAATTAAAATGAATACGATCTCCATCCACACAAGCGTTGATCTCTGTCTACATTAAAATGACTGAAAACGCACAGTAGGGCCCATTCAGGTACACTGGGCATTCGCGTGCCAGTGTAAACATGAAGCAGATGGTCTATTCCGTAGTTACAGAAGATTTGGCAAAAGAATAAATAAATACAGAGGAAGCATTAGACCAGTTTTTTTTTTGCATGCACCAATAACGAGCTGGGACTGTTACTGAATGTAACACGGGAGTGTGGTGGCGGAAACAGACTGGGAGTCGTCACAAAGGAAACGGCTACATGCACAGTACAAGTGTAGGCAGATAAGTGTTATTTGCACGGTACATAATATTATAATAAAAATATGATGCCAATCAGAGAGCAGAGCGTGACCGTTTTGGCCCGTCTTCACTAAAACACCCTCTGGAGTTTTGAAACGCAAAACGGGGTTGGCAGCATTTCCAAACTTCTCCGTTTTATGTCTTCGTTTTCGCTTGGACAGGAGGTGCAAACGTAGCAAAAGCTCTCCGTTTTAATTCGAAAATGCAGTAGTGTGGATGGGGCCTAAAGCTCACTAATTAACACATTTTACAGATCGGTGACAAATTAAAGTAACAACCAACATGAAGTGTCTTAGCATGTGGAGTCATGCCACCACGAGCATCCAGAACAGCTACAGTCAGTGGTCCTTGCAAAGTCTTGGAGGGATGAGCACAGTTCCACCATAAGATATTCCCTCATTTATATACACTCACCTAAAGGATTATTAGGAACACCTGTTCAGTTTCTCATTAATGCAATTATCTAATCAACCAATCACATGGCAGTTGCTTCAATGCATTTAGGGGTGTGCTCCTGGTCAAGACAATCTCCTGAACTGCAAACTGAATGTCAGAATGGGAAAGAAAGGTGATTTAAGCAATTTTGAGCTTGGCAAGGTTGTTGGTGCCAGACGGGCCGGTCTGAGTATTTCACAATCTGCTCAGTTACTGGGATTTTCACGCACAACCATTTTTAGGGTTTACAAAGAATGGTGTGAAAAGGGAAAAACATCCAGTATGCGGCAGTCCTGTGGGCGAAAATGCCTTGTTGATGCTAGAGGTCAGAGGAGAATGGGCCGACTGATTCAAGCTGATAGAAGAGCAACTTTGACTGAAATAACCACTCGTTACAACCGAGGTATGCAGCAAAGCATTTGTGAAGCCACAACACGCACAACCTTGAGGCGGATGGGCTACAACAGCAGAAGACCCCACCGGGTACCACTCATCTCCACTACAAATAGGAAAAAGAGGCTACAATTTGCAAGAGCTCACCAAAATTGGACAGTTGAAGACTGGAAAAATGTTGCCTGGTCTGATGAGTCTCGATTTCTGTTGAGACATTCAGATGGTAGAGTCAGAATTTG
>NC_060164.1:17691871-17753536 GCF_021292245.1 Micropterus dolomieu
TGAGGAGAGAAACCAGTGGGGGCCCACTGTGTGTGCTTGAGGGAAGTGTTTTTTATAGATGGCACACAGCGAGACTGTGTGTGTGTGTGTGTGTGTGTGTGTGTGTGTGTGTGTGTGTGTGTGTGTGTGTGTGTGTGTGTGTGTTAGAGAGGCAGAGTTTCTTTGTATTTGTACACCTTGTAAATTTTTTGTTCATTGCAAACACAAATGCCCAAGCCTGGACTGGATTTCATTTCCCTGGGTGTTAGGGGCCACTTCTTTTGTGTCCTTTGAAGGCCACTGGAATGAAACTGTCTGAATAAAAAAATACAGTGTAGGCAATGAGTGGACCGCTTCTATATTTCACAGACTCAGAAGTTTGTGTCACTTTTACAAGGTATACAAAAGTCTATCACAGTTGTCAAAAGAAGAGCCCTGCAAGCTACAGTTCAAAATCTTCCTGTTTGTCAATTTCTGTGCCAGAAAAGTAATTTTACAGTAAATGTTTTGTTTTCTGTTAGCTTTATACCAGAGTAGCACACTGGGATGTGACTTAGCCCGGCCTCTCTGCTTGATTTCAGTTGTAACAGTCTTGTATGCCGCTACACATAAACTTCTTTGTCCCATGAGCTAGTTCATTCAAAATAAGAGGCTTAACATGGTTAAAAAAGAGAAAATGTTTTCCCATTACTCTGCCATGTTCCTTTTTTCGTAAGAGCAATGGGAATAGCTGTGTCATATACAATATTTAAAGCTTGACGTGCTGCACAGTGCAAACAGAGCTGGACAGACATGCGGACTTGGGCCAGCAGCAGCTGCTTTGATGTATAGCATTAATCAATGGCACAGTTGGCCAGCTTCAAATGATTAATGGTGGTCTTATGGGACATTCCACATTAGTCTTGATTAAAGACTTCAATAGCACTGTCTGGGGGACGAAGGTGCTGTTTGTGTGCGAGAGAGAGAGAGTATCAAAGATGTGCATGTTGGCCCACTTACAAAAGTTTTCTACATTTAGTATTATGATTTCTGGTTTCTAAGGCCCATTATTGTTTGAAATAGTTTTATGCTAGTGCTGATATCCCTTATTTTCATTTAAAGAGATACTGTGGCCATAAGTGACAAATATGGGATAGAGGTAAATGCTAAAACTTAAAATCAGAAAACTAACTCAGTACTGTCAGTTAAACAGCAAACAGCAATAAAGTCAGCTTATATTAGCCACCATAAGCTACTCATCATACTAGACCAAGTAAGCCTGTAGAAGCAAATCCTCTGTGTGTACTGAACTAAGAAACAGTGTATTTTATTGTTGATTAGTTGGACTGCCTCTATATTTCACAGACTCAGAAGTTTAACTTTTCATTTGTAAGAGGAAGAATGTGTTATAAATTATTTGAAAAGTAATATTGTCGTGGTTTAACAAAAGTTTTGTTTAATTAAAATTGTCTAAGGGTGCTATCCCGCCTAACATGTTTGGTTTGGCCAAACACCCACACCTAGACCGCTTCACAAAGGTGGTCTGCTCTTAAGCGGAGAAAGCATCTTCAACCACGTCCAGTTCCCTTTGATTTCAATTTCAACCTTCCTTGGGGTGATGATGGTGCAGTGGATTAGACACATGCCTGTAGTGTGAGAGACCCGGGTTCAATTCCCCACTGTGAAGCAAGACGCTTAACCCCTTGTTGCTCCAGAGGAGTGCGACGTCTGATATGTATATATAACAATTGTAAGCCGCTTTGGATAAAATTGTCAGCTAAGTGTAATAAATGGATGACTGAGAATATTCACAAATATGCTTCTTTATATTCCAACGTTTCTATTTTGACCCCTGAGCTAACAAGGCTGAGAGTAGTTTACTTTATATGGATATATCTTGAGGACAAAAGATTTGAGGGAGGCAAAACTAAGTTAACATTTGAGAGTGCACAGAGAGTGATCCCGATAATTCTCGCACTTGATTCCAAGTGTGCTCTCTTAAATATCTCCAACTGTTTTGGCAGCTTGCCAACATTTTTTAACTAGCAAGCTGCATCAGGACACATCCATGTCCAGACATTAGGATCCTGTCTTTTCAAAGTCCGAACAAGAAAAAAGTCAACTTTTGAATACATGGTTCATCTGTAACTGTCAGATGATTATTGGGCAAAACATATGATTTACATGTTTTATGCCCATATACATTTTCGCTTAGCTTACAATTTCAGTTATTATGGGCGTATGGATCTACACTGTAGATTAAAGTACAGCCAAATTCTGGTAATCTAACTGATCCTGTTACCATCCAAATTATTAAAACCGGTAGGCCTATGTCAGATTTGTGCCACACCTATTCTGAAAAGACAAACATCCATCACAGCCCCTAATAATTTTATTTTATTTTTCTTTGCTTGTTTGTTTGTGTGAACCATTTGTTTTTATAATCCCACATTGAGATGGATCATATCACAGTAAATCCAAACACCCCAAATCAGAGAGCAGCATTCAGTTCAGAAATGACAATGAGCCTCATTCATAAAGGTTTTTCTTACAATAGTTCTAATAATTTTCACTGTTAAAATGATTTATAAAAACAGAAAAAGAAGAAATAAGAAAACGCAACATCTGGTTCAGAAAATCACTCTAGAAATAGAAGGTAACACGAAGCTAGCGCAGCCGCTATGATATATAGCTAGTAACTACTTTTAAATTAATTTGACTTTCAAAACGTTAAGGCATACAAGATGTATTTATTGCGTGTTGCTTCAATCCTGTTCATGTACACTGTTTTTAATAAAAAAATGTTCAGCTTTTCTCCTTGAAACACAATGAGCTGGATGAATTAATAGTCTAACTAGTGCTCTGCACAAGACCCTGCATTTCCCAGTGAGAACATTTCCTTTCATTCTTCTGTGGCAGGAAAGAAAAGAGGAAAGAGCCCTTTTGGAACACATGACATCATTATTATTTTTGACAAAAAAAATAAAAAATGCCCATAGCAACATACTCAGTGTGTTTTCTATGGGAAAGAAGATGCACCTCATTTCAATAACACAGCTGACAATGCCAAGACCTCTCTCTATGTGTGGTACCACAGAGGAGATTTATTATTACCAAGTCTGTTCAGTGAGGAAGAGCTCAGGCCGCTCAAGGAGAGATTCCAGGTTTCCTTTGCACTTTAATTGGATGTGTCAAGAGTATGAGATAAGTTGAACTGTATGCGGTTCCGTCATTCAGCTGTGCTTTTTATGTGGAAAAGAATTGGCTGTTGGATGTTTGGCCGTCAACTCTGATGCCTAATCTAGGTTGTGAAAAGGAGCTTTTATATGTAACTAGTCAGTAATGATGGGTTTCCATGCAGTCTAAATAAACCTGTGCTCACCTATGTCTAGCATGAGGTCAGGAAATAGATGGATGCTGGATGTTGAGGAGCAGCAAACTTCACAACTTTGGCAGTCTTCTTCTTCTTCTGCTCCTTCCTCTTGCACTAACTCTACCATCACTCCCATTTCCTCTGTTCCTGCATGTCAACGATCAAGTTGATGTTGATGCTCTCTTCCTGTCACGTCTTGCTGTTTGTCTGTCTATATCCAGGTTTTTTCAACCCCCCTTATCTCTTCCTACCCCCTCCTCCCACGCTCTTCCCATGCATGCTTGTGTTTTCACTGAGCAGCTCTTCTGTCACCATGCAACCTGAGACCCTGTCAAAGCCACCGGTGGGGGAACGTTGGACCTCAGGCTGCTGCTTGGTGCCAACACATGTGTACCCAGACTTTGGTGCCAAGTCTCTGTGTGACTTTCTGTTGGATGCCAAGGCATTTTGTTCTGCCTGTCACAATCAATTCAGGCATTATTACAAGGTTAAACACCAGTCACCTACAAGCAAGGGGTTTCTATTAGCTTCTTTTGCTTCACTTTGGTTCATTGTGGATGCCAATTATGATACAGTATAACAGAGTAAACTGATACTTTGTATATCATATTTTTGCCCCCCGATTGCAGCGCAAGAAGAACATGCTACTGCAGACAACAGAAAACTGACCCCTCTCATATTAATTAAATATTAACTATTAATTTAGAAATAGTATAACGCACATAACCTCCGGTTAAATGGAGAGATGTCCTTTTTACATTTTGGTTCTTGTACATAATAAACAAATGAGAGATAACTTAGTTAGCTTTAGTGATGCTGTTTGATGGATTTTGTTACCTTTGGATCATGTCAGGGTACGTGTTTCCCCTCTGTTTGCAGTGTTTGTGCTAAGCTAACCGGCTGCTGGCTGTAGCCTTATATTCAACACACAGATATGAGAGTCTTCTCATCGAACTCTCTGTCAGAAAGCAAATAAGTGTGTCACTCAAAACATCAAACTTTTACTTTTAATGAGACCACTGTGTTGCCACAGGGTGGAGTGCCAACTCAGAGCGCTCAGGCAAAAAAGAAAAACGCAGAGCTGTTGAACCTCACTCAGCTTTTGCTGCAATGCAACGCAACATCATTGGGCTACATAATGCATTGACCGATCAAATACATGCAATGCGCACATTCTTGGTACTGCAACATGAAGCGTACATTTCTACTGTTGACGTCGTGATTGTCGCGACGGAGGATAAAATTATTGTTGCTGTTCAGCGTCTGGCTTTACCTGCTGCTGGCATTTTGTCAGTGTCAGGCTGGGAAATAAAATACTTTGGCAGTCAGATCCTCTTTAGTACTGTGCGCATGTGTGCAGAGATGACTATTGAAAAACACACATACTAAGAAGAGATCTGGAGCACACTGTTATAGTGTGAGCTTTTACACATCATGTTTGTTTATTGAGCATTGATCTGATTGTGAATTTCACTTCTTTTTCACCGATGACATTGTAGTCGCACTTTGCCTCCTACCATCTTTAATTAGTTGGCTAAAGAGTTTGTGGATAATGCAAAGCGTCCTTGGGGAAAGTTGCCCAGTCTTGAAGGACAATAAGAAGGAAAAAAGAGAGAGAGAGCGGTCTTAGGTGTTGCTTGGGGAAAAGATTAGAATGGTAGTTTTTTGACCTGTGGGATCAGAGCCAAGCACCAGAGCCAAGCTACCTCAGAGTCTTGCATAGTGTAAAGTTTTTTTCTCTTTAAGTCTGTCCCTGTCTTAGGTTCACTTTCTCTTTTCCTCTCTAGTTCCCTAATAGTGTGATTGATTTTATTTTCCAGACCTAGAGATCTCAGGGGAAGATCAGTGTTAAGCCAGTGTATTTTTTTTTTTTTTTTTTTTTTTTTTTGACAAAGCGATAGTTTAAGTAGTTTTGACCTTGAAGAAAATCACGTACTTTCGACCTGTAATAAAGCACAATGTTATTCACATATTTATGTGATTATGAAACTGGAATCCACTTCATTACTTTATTACTATCCACTTCTATTAGAATATGCTTATGTCAATACAACTTCCTAAAACTGTAGTTGCAGTGCAGCAGATGAAATAATGTTTAAGGAATAGTTTTGCCAAAACTGTTTTCCAGTTAGTGCCCTAATTTTGCTTTCAGTGAAACAGTTAAATACATTAATGCACTAATGCAGTATGGCAGCATATAGCATCATCTATTTGTTCACTGCTACAGACCTATTTTTACGGGCCTGCAGTAGTAGAGGGGATTGCGAGGATGTTGTCACAGCACTTAGCCAGTATGGTCAGGTTGTGTTATGTGTTTTTTGTGTTTCCCTCTCTCTGTGTATGTTCATTTCTCATTCATGCGAGGGAACATTGAGTGGAGCATCTCCCAATTTTAACTGCTTTTAACCTTACATATACTGTTCAGGGAGTGGGTCACTTGTCGAAGGTGCTAGCTAGCAGAACAATTAGGATCCTGTGAGCGTTAAGTGATTTTCAGTTTTGTTTCTGAGCACTTAACGGAGAGTAAGGGCCTCCAAATGGGAGCACAGAGGCGATTTATTTGCAGCCTGAAACTCCTTAAAAGGCTACAGCTCTTTTATGTTTTAAATTAGACTGTGATATACTCAGTATGGTGTCAGTGGAGTGAACTATTGCCTTGGTGTAGGTGAGTAGAAAATCTATTATCTGCGTTGGAGTTTTTGATATGGTGGAGTGGGGCTACAGATGTTGATGGTGCATAATATCCATATTTATTCTGGGCATCATTTATCTGCATCAGCGGGAAACAAATCCAGGAGAGTGTGGTACATGAAAGATGACATTACCGTACTGTACAAGATGCAAGATTTCTCAAGATAATAAAATGCATGTGTGAACTGTACATTATAATGCACTTTTATGCATTTGTCTATGACAAGATGCAGCCATTAGTGTAAAATCTGCCATCAAATTACAGTTCCTAGGCTGGGGGAATCAGCCGAGTGTATCATAATCGTGTTTCACACAAAACCTCCCAAAACTCTTAGCCATAAAAGCTTGATATAAAAGCTTTAATGAGAAATCCTTTTCAAAGTAGAAATTGCTTTGTGTGTGATTAACATCCTCTATATCGCAGCACGGCACAGAGAATGGGTCATTCGTAGTGGACCCATGAGAAATACAGACTGTTCTGCCTGAGACAGCACAGCTTAGCAGCTGTTACACACTCTCAGTGGTGTTTATCTGATATGGTTAATGCCTGCAATATTGCTCACCATGCTAGCAGCCCATACAGGTGATATAAGATACAGATTATAGGGATTATTGATATTGCTCCTGAGCTAGTCTGCAGCATTTTAGGTTGCTGTTGTCCTGTATGTTCCATAGCCATGCAGGTGAAAGTCTGCTCTCTAAATCACATATGTGTTTCTACTAAACATAATAAACACATATTACCAGGCAATGCATGCACAGCAGCCTTTCAGAACTCTGGCAGGTCAGACACTGTAGGTTTCAGCACCGTATGACTAACAGCTTTATCAGTGAACAAAAGCTTTGCATTCATCAGTTCAAAAGGTCAGAGGTGTTTACATACTGGACACATGCATGCACACACATACACGCTGTATACACACATGCACATGAGAGGAAGTGTGTGTTCACAATAAATCCAGATGTGCCTTGGAAAATAACGTAAAGAGGAAGTGCATAATATGACATCACTGATAGAGGGGAAGTTTTTGCTGCAAGTTGAACTTGACAACATAGGGGCAACAGCATAATTAATTCACAGGCTGTGTGTGTAAACACTGAAGCCAGTGGGAACTTTGTTCTGTGGACAGAAATACAGTAACACGCTGTTGCTGATTTGTTTGAGAAACAAATCTGCAGAGAGGCAGATAAATGTGTTCTTTTGGAACAAAAACAGGAAATCTACAAGAAAATTGTAAAAAAAAATAATAAATAAATAATAATAATATTTCATATTCATATCTGTGAAATGTGTTTTACATGGCTTAACTGGTAAAAGTATAGAAAATCATACCAGTTTTATTTTTGCAGTTTAGATCATTGTTTAGTGGATTGTGATGTTTTGCTCCCCAAAGTAATTGTTGAGATCTGGGAACACAACGACATTAGTTTGACTGTATAAAAAACATGATCAGGCAAATGATCAGACAGCTGTAAACAACCATCTAAACCACTTTATTTGGAGTAAAACTGAAAGTAATCCTTAATTGCACTGTAAAATTGTGAATGCACAAACAGGGCAAATACAGTGGATCAAAGCTTAATTAGATGTCAGTCTGTAAACTGTGATAGATGTTTGATTTTAAAGATTCAGTGCGTAATATTTAGGAGGATCTATTGACAGAAATGCAATATACATAACTATATTTTCAATGGTGTATTAAGACCTTACATAATGAACCATTATGCTTTTATTAGTTTGAATGAGCTATTTCTATCTATATACACCGCGTCCCCTTTCATGGAAGTTGAAGAAGTAGCAATAGTTGTTGTTTGTTAAAAGTAAGAAGAGAAGAGAAAATAGGACAAATGGAGGACCCCACATATTATTTAGCACAAGAGCCGTCAGAGCGTGTCAGCCGCCATAGCTTCTCCCCTATGCACTTGCAAAGGGAGGAGTGAGCGGTGAGTGAGTCATTGGTTGCAGTTCGCATTCCCAGATCTCAGCAATTAATTTGGTGAGTACGATGTTATTGTCACCAGACCTACCAGACAATATGGCAGTACAGTGACCTGTGCAGCATGTAATGTCTGAGCTTTTTTGTAATCCTTTTACAGACTGCATTCAGAGACCACTGGCTTTATGACTTATGTATGCTGTGGTCAGCAGGTAGATAAAAGTAGGGCAGTACTGACATGCTGCAGACTACTCACGCTGGCCATAGCTATCAGTGAAATATCAAGTGCCTTACTGCTAGAAACCCAAAATCAGAGCTCTGATAAACTTCAAAGCACTTTGTTGTTTTACCACCCGGAGCCTGTCCAATAATTGACATCTCCTGCTCAATACCCAGCCTCCATGACGACTCGCTTTACACCGCATCAGCATCACTGACAGATTGCTCACCCTGATCCTTGTGTTAAAATGATACATCAGTGCCAAGTGAAAGTTTCCATCTCCAACATGTTTGCAAGGTAATGGGGTGGAGAATGACAGATTGTATGCTATTATCTTATTGGAGAATCATCGCAGCATCAGTGAAAGTGTAAAGAGAGGGTTTAATGACGTGAGACGTTTTTTAAGAGGAGGGAAAGAATGCTCCATGGGGTCTGGAGAGCTGATGGTCTGGGATGTGTGCAGTCAGTGGAGCGACAGCGTGCTATATTAAAGCAGTTGCCTTATGCGGCACAAGTGCTCCTTACAGTTCGAAGTGTAAAGTTGCCTGTGTGTCATCTTCTAGGATTTCAAAAAGGAGCAAACGTGTGGATAGGCGGGAATGTAGGAGAGCAGGAGATGATTCATGTTGATATGCACCAGTTGTTTAATGTTTTTTTTGCAGGAAGAAAGAAATGACGGCGTAAGACAAAAATAAAAAGAGATGGGAAGAAAAATGAAAGACAAAAAACATCTTTAATATTGTTTTTTTCTGCTGAGCTCTTAATTGCATATTTCCCCTGAAGACAAAAAAAAGTATGGCTGAACAATGAGGCTGCCCAGGGGAGTCACCATAGATTAATTGGACAGATAGGAACCCTCTGACATTAACATTTATGCATTTGTTTACTCTTTTTCAATGAATAATAATAGGCCACCTCCCTTGAAGATCCCTAGTCACTCATTAGTTCCGGTGTGTAGCTTGTTATGGATGGGAATATTGAAGCAGCAAAAGCAAAAAAAAACAGTTCATCTCAGTACCGGGCAGACATACAAAAACTATTTCTAGAGGTTGTTTAGAATACTTCTTTCTCACAAACTTTTAATGAAGATTTGATGCAACTGCACACACACTTGTTATCTGTGTGTCAGCTTTAGTATGCAGAAGAACATTAGAGAAGTGTAAACAGCCTTTTGTATTCTGTTTGGCACACATGCAAATAATCAATCTTTTGGGCAAATTGTGCAAACGATGCAATTTACTGTGTGATATGTTTTCAGTATTTTGTTCGTAGTGATTGATTTTGGAAGATGCATCGATCAAACAATTTTTCATGCATATTAGCTATACACCATTTTCAATGAGTTAATTCTTCTTCTCATATCACTCCACTATTTGAAGTATAAAGCTTAATAAATAAACTTTGTGAGATGTGTATTTCAGGTTTGACTCTTCCACTGGCACTGTTAGCAAGCTGAAAGATGTTGTTACCTATTTTGGGAAAACGCTATTTATTGAGGTCAGTTTGCTGTAAGCTTTGAGAACATTTTGAAAAAGCAATACTTTGCCATTGCTTCCTGTAGTTGATGACCCAGATTAACTATAGATCTTTCAGTTATTATTAGTATTTATCTGGTCAGCACCCTTTAGGTCAACTGATAGATTGCGTGTACCATGTATAAGTCCTTACTGCAGCAGCCTGGGTTCTAGTCCAGCCCGTGGCCCTTTGCTGTATGTCATCTCCTCTCTCTCCCACATTTGCTGTCTCTCTTAAGCTGTGCCTATCAAATAAAGGCAAAAAGTGGCAAAAAATAATAATAGTATAAAAAGTATTTTTCCAAGTAGTAATTAGTAATGATGCATGTGGAAAACTACACACATATTTTCCCTTAAGGACAATAATCCGAAAGCAGACAGCTTGCTCTGATATCATTATTTTGTATTGTAAAGAAGTATATTCAATAAATCAGCAACAGTATACATAATACACAAACAGGTTTTCCTTATTTTATTTTATTTTTTTCATCCACGCATTTACCACTCACAAGATACATAATACCATTAAGCAAAAGTGTAATAAATTAAAAGAAAATAAAAGAATGAAATCCAAATAATGAAATCAACAACAATAAACAAAACCATAAAATAATAATGCATTAAAATTGTTTGTTTAGTACTCTGCCCAACACAATTGTTGGCAATACAAATAGGCTCATTAGATTAAGTTCAAGAAGGTAAGTAACTCAACGTAAGCAATAATAGTAATACCATCTCTTATTATCTGTGGAACCTCTTAAAGCAAACCATTTCTAAATACAAAAAAAGACATGAAATTCTTAAAAGCCAAGAGCAGGGTGATGGTGGATTAGGACTTTTCCTTAGTGATTGAAGATAATCAGTACAAGATACCACAATAGATTGATCGAGCATGCTTTCATTGCTCTGCTATCAAGAGCGTATTTTTCTAACAGCTTTCCATATAAAGAGTTTATGGCTCACTACTTGTTTGTGGTAGTGATGTTGCCTCCAGGCATTTTGAGCTCGTACCATCATCGTCCGGTGCCCAGAAATATTCTGCGCTGCTGTGTTAGAGTAATAACGAATTCAAACACTCCTTTAGCCGCACATTTCACATTCACAACGGTCTAATGTTTAGCTGTGAAAGCATGGAGTATTAATTACAACAGCCTCAGTGGTGCAATATGTAGGGAGGATATAAACGCCAGAGGCTAATTTTGCACAAGATGGGCAGGTTGATCTCGCGTTATAACAGCTGGCCATACCCAGAGAGAAGTTAGATGACTGGATTCACGTACAGGGTTCATTCTTACAGTACAGTAGATGAGTGCATTTTCCCTCCCGCTGATTTGACAAACTATTCCCTTTAAAGGGTGTGGGGGGAATATGACATCATTCTCTTTGTACAGTTATGAGGAAAAATATGTTTAGTGTGGGAATCGTTTTGTGGTGTTAAATATTCCGGGCGTGTAGGCCAGCAGCTATGAAACACTTCATTCTTGGACAGCTTTGCAGCACCTTGCTGCCATTGCTGTGGTGGTTGCTATTTAGCTCACAACCGAGGGAAATAACCACATTGATATAGCTTCAGTCCACGTTGCAATGTTTCACGCCCACCTGACGTGGAAAAGCTTGGGTCTTGACACCACGGCATTTTTAATCCTTGTTTTGAACCTGTGGCCTTGCCTTTTTACTCAAATTTTTGTTATCAATTCTTAAGAATTTTTAAGACTTGATGGTAGTAAAAAGCAGTGCCAGTAACAAGCAATGGGGCAGTGAAATGAAGAAATATCTGGAAGCATAAAAGATAAGGTTACCTTCACCGTGCGAAAGAAAATAAAAGCCTGGAGATGTAAAGATGTGTCAAAGGGAGAAGCCATATCCACAGGAAAGAAATTACCTCCTGTGATCTGTGAGTTCTTGAGACTCTCACATACTAGAAAAATCTCTTAAAAACTGATGCACAATCCCACGCTATGGATACCTTCCTATATCTGAAGGCATTTATCTTATACAGTAATACAGTTACCTTTCACTGTGTGCTGTAAAGTGATCAGGAGAGTGGTACAATCCAATGTCAGTACCTGCAGTACATCAGCGTTATCAAAATGTTCCTTTTTAGATAGATGCTGTCTATTTCGCCACAGTGACTGACCATCAGAAGCCTCCTGTCAACACCTCTATATATATATATATATATATATATATATATATATATATATATATATATATATATATATATATATATATATATATATATATATATATATATATATATATCTATATATATATATAATTTATCTTTCATCTGGCCTACAGTCCTCATTGGTAACAGGTAAAGCAGTCATGAAGGAGATCTTATGGTCAGTGATGTAGCTCGAACAGGAAAATGTGATTTGAATATATTATCAGGCATTTCTGTTTTCACATGAATCCCTGTGATTTTATTCAGTTTAGAGACAGCCTCCCCTAGCTGTATCGCTATACCATGATTCATCATTCACAGCTGCTTTCTAGCACAGAGAGCCTTGTTTCTCCCTCTGTGGTTTGTTTTACTGATGCGATGACTTCATTCGCCTTGGGCACCGCATCACACATGAAGCTTTGAAGCCGGAGGTGAAGGACACAGACAGAGAATGTTGTTTGACTGAGTGTACCCTCTTGGTGATTGAACAGCAAAAATTCAGGTTTTCATTTGAAGCTGAACTGAATGTCTACTACAAAGCAAGTTATAATGTTCTTACTTGTCACTGTAGCTTATAAATTGACCACACATAGATTGAGTCATTGGTATATTTGTATCTGCAGGGCCATTATAAGTCTTTAATCTCTAAAAACAACTTGGTAGAAGTGACTGTTTGTCGTTTCACAATTTGGTTTTCTTCATTTCTTCTTATTTTGGGAAAAGTGTCGTCATCTGGACCTTTGTGAACTCACTCAGAATGATTTAAAAAGTGAACGAGCTGCTGTCTCTGTGACTTCTATCTAAGCAAAGAGGGATCTTGACTCATTAAGGAGCTATCTTTGCTTTGGTCAGTCAATATTTAAATAGGCTCGGCCCATCAGCCTGTTTGTTTGATATTGGTCTGCTGCCTGCTGGAGCGTTTATATTGGAAAATTTTAGTCTGCTCTCTCATTAGTGTGAGTTTTTAGACTCAGGTGCTCGGTCAGTTGGTCGGTCGGTCCACCATTTCGGTTCAGAAAGAAGAATCTTGACAAGTATAGGATGAATTGCCGTTAACGTTTGTACATACATTCATGGGCCTCTGAGGGTGTACCCTAATGACCGACTTTTCCTGTAGCACTGTAGTGAGGTTGGCATATTTGGTTTTGAGGGAAATATCTTATACACTATTGGATGGATTGCCATGAAATATTGTAGGCTACAGAAGTTCAGTGTCCCCAGGGAAGAATTGTAATCACTTTGGCGATCCTCTGACTATTGTATCTAGTGCCACCAGCTGATTTCCAGTTTTTTAGTGAAATATTTTCCACATTTTCTTGATGGACTGACTAGAATTTGGTGACAACATTCGTTATTCCCGGAGGATAAATCTATCTGACTAAGAAACTCCCCTGTCTTTTCCACTTGTGGTTCAGTGTGAAATGTCTCAACTATTTCATGGATTGCATGACTTTTTTTTGTTTTGTTTTTACACATATTCATGTTCCCCAGTGGATGTAATGTTATAACTTTGGTGTTTCCTTGACGTTTTATCGATCATCAGGTCAAATTTAAAATTCCTCCTCTATTTTGATTTCCGTCCAAATACCTAAAGATACATGTCACTGCCATCAGCCTCAACTGTACTTTATGTTTAGTGCTAATTAGAAAATGATAGCATGCTAACATGCTAAACTAAATGGTGAACATGGTAAACATACATACTAAACATTAGAGTGTCAACATTGTCATTGCAAGCATGTTAGCATGCTGATGTTAGCATTTAGCTGAAATACATTTAGCATTTAGCCTAAATATAGTCTCACAGAGCTGTGAGGCTTGACACCTTCAATTTCAGGGAGACTATTTGAGGAAAATATACAAAATATCACAAAAATATACTGGGAAGCCTGCTACCGAATTGAGAATGTAGTTAAAGTGATAAAAAGAAAACCCATGAGGAACAGATTAATTTTATGACTTGCTGTGTTTTCAAAAGCTACAGTTATATGACTGTTACCAGGAGAAGCACAAGTATACACGAGTAATCTTTTACAAAGCCAGAGAGGTAGAGTGAAGGAAGGCACTCCTCTAATTCTGCAGTTCAGGGCATTTTTCTGTTTTGCTCCCTGCACTCCTCCCAGCTTCATCTCTGTCTCTCCCTAGTTTTCTCTGGCTTTGTACACCCGCTGCAGCCAAGCCTAAGCTGAAGGGACATTGAGCTGTATGTAAATCAATTTGGAACGCGTCCGTATGTGGAAATAGAATTAGACTTGTCAACCACACCTCTTTAGTTCCTCCTCTCTTCTTCATCTCTCTCTCCTTCTGTAGTAGTCTGCTCTTTTTTAAGTTAAGCGTACAGTACCATAAGTAGCAGCTATAGGAAGGCTTAGGGTTAGGCTCGTGGGGTTGAGGGGATTAAAAGAAATCACTGAAGTTAGCAGTCTTCAAAGGAAGCAGAGAGACTGCAAGAGGAGCCATATTTCTCTCAAATGGTTTCATGCTCAAGGGGCTTTGTGTAATGGTGAATTATTACATGAGGCACGGAGACACATATATGTAAATGAGGCTTGGCGCTTTAAATTTGCACAGAATATTGTACTCTCTGGATGCCTGAGAAAAGGATGATATTAAAAACACTGATTCATGTAAACAACGGGTGACACATCCAGTTTCGGCTTCATCCATTATGCTTTTGTAGCGAGTCTGTGTCTGCTAGGTTTGATTTGTTCTTTTCAGATAAAACTCATCAAAACACGTCTTTTGGTTCAGCAACAACACTTGTATTTGCTATAAATTCCAGATATGAAAGAAAGTCATATCTGACAGGTTTGTTTTTTTATGCAGCATAGAAAGGAAGAGGGATTTTGTATGGTCCACTGTAATAAGTTTTTCTACTGTGTTCTTGTCTGTATGGTGCCTGCATTGTGCTAGTCAGAACTCTGGCCTTGCGTTGATTGTTGTGTAAGATATATGTCAACAATCCACTTGTGTCAAGAGATGGAAAGGGAACAGGAACATATGTTCATCTGAGACATCAGGGAGCAAAGGGTTGAAAGGTCAACAAAGAATCCCAACCATGAACTTAAGTGGGTTTTCCAAATAGTAAGTCATTCTCCTAAATATGGTCAAACAATATAATCGCAGACAACATACTTGGCTCTGAAGGAAAGTGTAGAAAGCTATTCATCTGGCTTTTAGAAACAATCAATTATTCATGCTGTAAATTAATTTTCAGAGAAATTTAATTAATTCTGTGGAGCAGTTTGTAAGAAGCTGAGTAAAAGAGACGGAAGATTATTTTTTAAGACAAATAACATAATTTTCCGCCTCCCTGATGTGCTATTAAAGAGCCCCTCATTCATCACAATTAACCTGGGCGACTATTAGTGAATCGTTAATTAGATGTTAGACTGTGTCTAATGAATCGCAACACACACTTAGGAGCATTGAATCAATGGTTATTTACTTGAGCAATTATAAGTTTATAGTTTAGCATTTCTGAAAAAGAAACATATGGTATATAATAACGAGCAGTAAAATATCAAAAAGACGCTACAACTGCAGTTTTAGAATAAATTTACAGTTTGAGGCTGATACCATCATTTTCCTCATGTGGGGTTAAAAAAGAAAGTAATTTTGCACATCCATCAGGAGCTCTACATTTCTGTTCCATTCATCCATTTCACCACCTGTCTCGTATGACATACTCGAGAAAGACTGAAAGCAGCACTTGGAGAATTCACACAGGGTTTCTGGGGAGAACTGGGACAATTTTCAGACCAATTCAAATTGCATTTGATTGGCTGCGTGGCCCTCTTGACAAAAATGGGATGATGGAGTTGGGTTGTTGTTGCTAAGAAAGGAGGTGTAATCACAAATATGGAAGTATTCTGGTATTCAGAGAGAAACTCGCTCTCCTCTATTGCCGCGGTTTACCAGAAAAACATGACCGACACGTCTTAGGTGCAGCGAGGATGACATTTTCTATCGGCTCTCAATGAAAATGTCAAATTCAAATGTTTTTTTGAATGCACTCAGGAGGAAGTAAAACCAAGGCCTTTTTTTAAAGGTTGGTAGCCATTTCCAATAGCTCAGATTTATTTCTGTGTACTGGGACAGTAAAAAGGCAAAGAGGGAAACATTAGAACAGTAGAGAAATGGAAACCATGGACATCTGATCATCAAGAGGGTCATTTTCAGACGTGTAAAATACACACAGCTTAAAGGTAACCAGCGAGGGCAGAAGAAACACACAGTAAACATTCATGGCCTCATAAACTCTGTGTACCCTTGCCAAGGAGTTGATTACAGGCAGAGTCCATCATGTAAAATCTGCAGCTTTAATACGTATGTGTCTCAGTACCAGGGGCTCACGATGCCCTAAGCTGGCTCTCCAAACATGTCCCCAAAACATAGCACGGGAGCATTTGCTTGGAATTACCACTCACGTGACACAAATCCCATCTTTACTGCAAACATATTCTGTATTAGAGCATTTTGAATTTGCCCTCTTTTCAACAAAAACACCCCATAGTGTTGTGTTGGTGGAAGTGGCTGTATATCAGTGGCACTTTTTAAACAGTGCTTTTGCAAGTTAAGAGTAAAGACATGTGTTTGGGGATTTTCCATTAAGCGTGCGCTTCCCTCTGATGTGTCATCCATTTTTAATGATGGGCTCTTTAAAGTGATTACTGGCCGCTGGCTTATCAGATTTGGTTTAGAGCTTGCTAATGGCATGATAAGGCACATTAAAGCGATAATAAGTATTTAATGAAGTTAAATGTGGTCAGGCTCAAGCCACGGAGGATTCATCTTTTTTTTAAGCAGGTCATAAAATATGAACTTTAAATGTACAGATGATACAGAAGAAGATATTAGATGGTCCTGAAGTATGAAAAAAAAAAAAAAAAAAAGTACAATGTTTGCTTAATTCACTCTCATCTAATTCTGGTTTGTGGTACATGCAAGCTGTGTGGGATGGCAGATCACTTGAATGATTCCCACTGTGATTTGGACAAACACTGCGTTCCAGTTTTGAAATCCTCTCCATCTCCTCTTCTGTCTTTATGAATCCCATGTTTTTTTGTAGAACAAAAGCCAATGTGTGATACTTTTCAGAAATATTCTGTGTTGACATGGCAGTTATGTACCTGACATGCAGACTTACACTGACATTTTTTCATTGAATTCACTTTAGGCCATGGTAGTTGTGTTTTTTTTTTTTTTTTTTGGACAGGAATCTTAAATCATGTCACATACAGAGTTGAAGAAAAAACATCACTTTTCTGCATTTTTTGGACTTGCTGTTACCTTCTCTTGCTAGTACTCTGTCTCTTTCTCATACACACATTCACACACATCTTGAGATCATCCTGCCTGATGTTTGCGTGATTATGCATCTGCAAAAGATGGGTGTTCCTGCTGGTCCTTTGCCAATGCTTGGGGTGGGGCTCACTGTGTCCATCTGCTCATGGCCCTAGGAGGAAAACCTCCACACACACACAGACTACATTTAAAATATGTCCACATACATATGCACAGAAACACACATGCATAAAATAATTACCACAGGGATTCAACTCAATCACGCTGAATGCCAGGGGATTCAAGGACACGTACAAATCACCTAGTAAATTCACAGAAAATCAAGTCTCTGCTAGCCCCAGAATACTAAACATTTCATCCACATTATCCCCCAAATCCTTACAAGCAACACAGAATCTACATAAAAAGTCAGCTAAGGTTTGAGTTTTCTAAGTAGTCTTAAAACGCAGACTTTTTTTTTAACCAATTCAGGTTTGCAGTGTTGAAAAAATACCAGGGTGTTTGATGTGTCTCTTTCTTCCTTTTTTTGTTGTTGTTCTGTTCTTAGGGGTCTTTTTGCAAGCCATTACACTGAGACACATTACCTGGAGGATGGAAGTGCAGTCACCGGTGCTCACAACTTCACGGTACGGTGGCACTCAAGTGCTTTTGACATTTATGGTCGAGTTCACGTGCAGTCGCGCTGTAAAAGCAGACCCTTTAAAAGTGTTGACTTAAACAGATGTTTTCTTCCTAGGATCAGTATTATAGTTGATAATTTACATTATGTGTTAACTTAAACTCAACTTTAGGTTTAAAATTGGATTGTGTTTTATAGTTTTTTAATCACTAAAGTGTGACCCAGTGTGTATTTGAAAGCCTCTGGCTGTTGCTGTCTATCCTGTGGCCTACTTGATGATAAGCTGTGTTTTTATGCTTGGTGTTTTTCAGCCAACGCTTCCATCAGGATTTTATTATGGAATCCCCTTTTAGCAGCTGATCTATTCATGACTACTTGTTTTATTGTGTGCGCTAGCTGTGTAAAGCAAAGTGCCTGCCACTCTTTGTGGAAATGAAGAAAAGATTGATGTTCATTTCAAATTTCAAGAAATAAAAATAACAATCTGTATTTATAGAGCACTTTTCAAAAGCCACATTACATAAAGTGCTTCACAAAGGCAGCAAAATAAAGCAGACACGTCATAAAATCACCAAGTACTTATCAAGGCCACTCACTGTAACACTTAACTGGTTGAAGACAGTTTGTGGCTAACAAAAGAAAACCCTAGCAGAATTGATTCGTTATTGTACTGTATGATGAAGGTATTTTTACGGCGGTAAGTTTGGTAGAAGGAGGGTTTCACTGCTCAACAACAGGTAGGCATTTTTGTCAGCCAGTGTAGAGGAAGGCTATCATTTGTGTGGTGTTGCAAAAACTGTGGCTTTAAAAAGGGGTTCTCTCTCGTTCAACATAGTAAACATACTCATGCACTTTTGAGGCCAAATTTACTGTTTAATTGAACTGCAGTGAGGACAGTTTGACAGGTCGCTTACAGCTCGGAGGAGAAATGTTTGATAATTCAGCAGTGACTGACAAGTCTATTTCTCGCAGTTATGCAAACAGCGTTTTGCACTCTCTCTCTCCCTCTTTAACACCTTTAATTTTGAGTGGGAGGATGTTACAAGCATTGCATCAGACTGTCAAATAGACATACTGTATTGTCTTAGATAAGCCCCACACAGCTGCACACTTTCAGTACCTGCTGTCACTGAACTCAGCAGTCAGCCATGTGTTGAACAGGGATCAGTGGAAAGACATGTACTGTAAATAAGCTCCGCCAGTGTGTGAATTCCCGGATAAGACAAAAGAATCAGTGAAAGTATAATGACGCTGCTGCTCCTCTAGCATACAAGTCAACACCTAGAAAATAAACCTAAGCCGGAACGGTAAATCGAGATTAATTAACGCCTTAACAAGTAGCAGCTTTGCATTGGGTCAGGAAACATTTTTCAAAGCCACAGAACTTTTATCTTTTGGTAGAGATCTCAAAGTTTCTAAAGATGCTATATCTGTCTGGTTGAATTTATGGGGAATAAAAAAGGACTGGGTTTAAATATTTCACTGAATTTAAACATCATATAGCTTTAAAGAAGAGTCAGAACAAGCAGCATACATATAATACTGTCACACCGTGTGAAATAAGATGATTTTTCCAGCCATAAACCTTCTTAAGGGTAAATAAAACAGGAAAGCTGGGTATTAAGGGGCTAACCAAGATGTATTCCATCTCTGTTCTGCTTTTTGTAGCTTCAGGAAATCTTCTAAAAATGAGCGTATGACTAAATATTTAACTTTGAATGCATTTAGCTACTTTAAAAGTCACCGACACATTGAGGATAACTGAGGAAGACAATCACTATTGCTGCCTGATGTATTCTTCTATGAAAGGTGAAGTAATCTAGGTCAAGCATAGCCTAAGCACAGAGCCTTTGTAGCTGCTCTACTTTTATACTTAATGTTATGAATCTCATTCCATCACCACCTGGCTCAGTAACTTGTACTGTACAATAGAAATTGTTGGAAACCTCAAGTATTTCCACCCGCACTTAAATATTGGGGATGAGAAATGGTTAGCATAGTGACTAATGGCAGTTGATTTAAGAGGACTGGAGTTCTGCATGACACTAAATGGAGGTCTGTATTCCCTCTTAATGAGAATAACTTCCTCTGCTCTCCTTGTGCTCAGACAACAGTGTTTTCACTGTGTCTGAGGAACCTTAAATGTCCGCTTTTCCTTCTACTAGACTGCTCCAGTGGAGTAATGAAAGAAAAACAATTACCATATTACTGTCATTTTCCATCCGTGTCAGGTTTCCTGCTTCTCCCTTCAACTGTGTATGTTGCATTAAGTTCAAAAAAGGCCTTTTTGTATGTGGAAGGATAGGATGAAAGACTGTTCTGCAGAGCATGCCCATTTCAAAGAACATAACGGCATCATCACAGTCCCCCCGTATCGTGTCTTCTTTTGCTCTTTTGATGTCAGCTAAGAGCAGTGACAAGCAGTTGTTTTTTGTTTTTTTTTTAAATATAATACATTTTTAATTATATTACTCAGTGGTTGAAGCTGCTGTCTTTCCTGCTTTTTTTAAATGAACAATTTATCCCTTTTAGAATAACTGCTACTACCACGGTGAAGTGCAGGCGCACCCAAACTCTGATGTCACCCTCAGCACCTGCTCAGGCCTTCGGTAAGAAACGTAACGATCATTTTGTTTTCAAGCAGCAGCTCAAAACTGCCATTTAAGTGCTATCTGACACTGCAATGTTTATATTTACTTAAGTCACTCTGCACAGCAGCCCATCACTCTTAAGCCGTTAAAGCAAGCTGTCGGTAAGTTGGTGTGTGACTCGCAGGAATAGGAGATAATGACACACCTCATCGTTTTTGTCCACAGAGGCATCCGGTAAATATCTCCACTCATTTTGGCAGTAACTAACTTATTGCTGTTACTAATGACCAACCACAATTGCAGGGTTTTCAAGAAAATGTATAGTTTGCCATGACAACCTTTTGATCAATGCTGCTAATGACAAAAAACGTTGTCAACAATTTCTGGAAATTATTATTGATCATCCGAAATGGGAGAGCAAGAATGCATATGCGTATGCATAAAAGAAGGCTGATGTATAGTAATACTGAACTCATTTGTGAATTTGAAAGAGATTTTGTGCATAAAGGCTTTTGTTTAGAAACTCTGTGTAGCTTGGCCCCATTTCAAAAATAAATGTGTAAAAGTGGGCTTGTAGGAGCAGCTACCTCAGTTGTCGCATATGCCATTGGAGAGAGCCACATTCAGTCAAATTCCAGATTTGAGAGATTGGTTATGCTTTGAGGCTTTGTATTTCAAACTTCCACTACTGTCTCTGCAGAGGCTTCATTGCGCTTGAAAACAAGACATTTATCATTGAGCCGGTGTCTGGCAATGTCACCGGGGCCCACTTCATCTACCGAGTGGAAGAACTCGGACTGACCCCAGGAGCCTGTGGCCACGGCTTCAACATGTCCTCTGTTGCCCCTGAAAACAACATCCGAAGCCCCTTTCAATCCTTCCACACGAGGGTGAGATTAGTATGTTGTTTTTCTATTGCAAAGCTTGTGTTTGAACTGTGATATCCTTTAGTCTCTAAGATATATTGTCATCAATTTTAGCATTTTTTTGGTAGTTTTAATTATCAAATATTTCTGAAGGGTAAGACAAACATTCACTTGATGAATGATAAATGGGCGTTTGACCCAACAAACTGGCAAGCAGAATATTTTGGGTAAGTTCCCAGAAGGTGTTGCCTTGGGCTTGACACATTTTATCTGCTTTTAGAGCCCAAAGTCGAGGGCCCATGTAGGTTTGGCCAATGATTTACAGCATGGAGCAGGTGCAGCATCCATCTGCCTCTATTCCAAAGCATTAAAAACTCCCTTTGAGTCAGGAAGTGAAACTTACCAACATACAGTACTTAATGACCCCTGAGTAGTATCTGGGCTTTGCGTTTTTAGGAAGAGCATCAGTTCTACCTCAACAGACAGGACACTGGGGAAAAACAGCTACCCAGGCTATTTCCAAAGTTAACAAAATTCACCTACCAGCTCTTCTATAGCTCACTATTTAACAATTTAAATCTTGTTTGTTTTATCCCTACAAAACAGAGATGTAAAAAAGACAATGTTTTTTTACAGTGGGGGGTTATGCGACTCCAAGAAATAGTCCGATACATAACTTGTGTTTTTGTACGAATAGAATAAACATGATACAGTGTGTTAATTGCTGATATATCATTTTTGTTTCCATTGGATAGAGTATAGCTAGGTGTCTACCCCTGTTTCTGGTGTTTGTGCTAAGTTAAGCTAACCAGTTGCTAGCTGTAGCTTCATATTTACCGTGTGGACTTAAGATTGGGAAAGCGAAAAGTGTACTGAAATATTTTTCAGGTTAGCAGACTTTGAAGGGTTTTTAATTCAGGCCCACAGGAAGTTATAGTACATCAATAATGTGTCTTTTTTTTATAGCAAATCTCAAAACATTTCTAACATGCAGCATCTCTGTTTATACTTCAGCATAAAAGGCATGCTCAGAAGACAACCAAGTACGTTGAGCTGATCATTGTTGCAGACAACAGAGAGGTAACGCACCAACCTTGCTTCCATTCACAAATACAGTGTTTGAACCACAGAAAACAACACATTGAAAACACAGCAACCATTCATGGTATATGCAGAAAAGCAGGGTAAGCTGTAGTAACAGTAGAGCAGGTCCCACTGGGGCTGCAGAATTAGGTCAGTGTGCAACAAGCAGTGTGGTCTTGTGGCAGAGGCTTGGTTTTGACGGGAAGTGCTGAACCATTCCCCAGCGGACCAGACAGGAAACAGGAAAAAGCAGTGTGGATACAGAAGAGTCTCCCATAAGCACTGACGAGCTGATTGTGGGGTTTCCTCCTGGCGGCCCTCTTCTAATGCCGCTGACCTGAATGGAAAGAATGGGAATGAAAAAAAAAGAATAGGGATAAGGTGGATACACAGTAGGGTGGAAATAGAAGGTCTGACTTTGCTGCAATTTGGATCCAAAGCTTTGCAGGCTGTCAGATCTGCCAATATACCTGCTCCCTGCGGCCGTGCCATCCGTCTCTCTAACACTAGGAGATTTTTCTAGATCCAGATGGTCACAGCTTGACAAGCTGCCTAACACAACAGTAAAACGTATTGCCTTTGTGGGTGTTCTGTGTTATTTCATACTTTTTACTTCTAAAAAGGACTGTAACTACAGTATCATTTATGTCTTCATGCAACACAACTTCTTGTGGGTCTAAATGTTCCCATTTCTTCCTCTGTTTACATTGAATTTTGTTTCCAGTTTCAGAAACAGGGGAGGGATGTGGAGAAAGTGAAACAGAGACTGGCAGAGATAGCCAATTATGTGGACAAGGTAAAACCTCCTCTACCCTTTGCACAGGAGGGATAAATCACTTTTTTAAAATAGAAATATTGCTGGCGGCAGAGATTAATGGGATGACTGTGTGATATATTAATGTCCTACTAAAACAGCTGCTTTTAGTCTGTCTAAAAGGATCTATAGCTAGCAGATACAGTAGAGGTAGATGGATAAAAGACATACTCTGATAATGTGAAAAACATGATGCTGATGCACACGGGATGATTCAGGGCTAACATAGTGAAATCTAATGTATTTCAGTGGTAAAAGGTTCTGATAGTGTCACACATCTGAAGGTCTTTTGATCATTCATGTAATCTAAGCTCTCTAAATCTCCTGGCCTTTCTATCCACACTGACACACTTATCAACATGCTCCCCTTCAGTTCTACAGGGCCCTGGACATCCGGGTGGCACTGGTGGGTCTGGAGGTTTGGAGTGACTCTGATAAATGTCCCATCACCCAGGATCCCTTCACCACCCTGCACGAGTTCCTAGACTGGAGGAAAGTCAAACTGCTGCCCCAGAAACCTCACGACAATGCTCAGCTCATAAGGTAGAAATTATAATTTAACAGAAGAAACTGTGCCCGGAAATTAAAAAACAAATGTTCACAGTGGTACACCAAAACAGCTTCGTAAAGGGCAAGTAGCTACAAAGTTGCTTATGCTTTATGTTAGTGCTAACCATTTTCCACCACAAATTTTTACACTAATTAACTCGGTCAGCTATTTTTTTAAAATTAATTTCACATTTGCATTTAAATAATGTTTCTGCAGGGGCAACAGCTACTCTCCCTGGGGTCCATGTTAAAATAAACAATATAAAAAACAAATGTTTACATTTACACCACATACAGAACATTATAGTTGCAAGTCACCATTACACCACTATAGTACTACTGTATTTCTAAACAAAGATAATACAGTACATCTTAACTTGGTAGGTAAACCTTATTAATGATTTGGACTGCAGCTCGACGGATAAATCAGTGTGCCGATATAAGCTAATTGCAGATAAATCGGTATCAGTGTTTATAACAGCCAATAAATGACAATTGAAAAAGAAACAGAGAGGTGGATCCTTCATTTATGTTATGAGTGTTGTTGGTACATAGTTTGTCCACCAGGGGGCACTCTACAACTCCCCTCATGGCAACACAGGTGTTTGGAACACAGCAATCAGCTGTCATGATCAGTTGTACTTTTGTTCAAGTACTATTTATGTATTTATTTTTTATGTATTTATGTATTTTTAAACTGCATTATGTCATGTTATCTTTGCGAGATCTCATAACTACACATAACAAATGTTACGGATAAGAAAATGAAAAAAAGAATATTATATAAATATATATATATATATATATATATATATAAAAATTGGATTTTAAAATCCTTAAATATCAAAATAGGTGTTGGTCTTAAAAATCTCCTATCGGTCGGGCTCTACTTTGGACAGCTAGCTGCAATAATACATTCACACTTTGTGGGTAACAAGCTAAAAAAAATCCCCAACAACTGGTATATTTATGTCAATCTGTTCTTGCTAACATTTTTATCTCCTCTCCACCCTACTTCTCTCTTCTGTCCTTTGCAGTGGGGTCTACTTCCAGGGAACCACCATTGGCATGGCGCCCATTATGAGCATGTGCACAGTTGAGCAGTCTGGAGGCATTGTCATGGTAAGTATAAAACCTTCTCACTGTTCCCACCATGCCTCCACCCTCCTCTTCCTCTGTGTAGCCTGATTGCATCAGGGTAGACATTGTTCAGATCCAGCAAGCTAACACAATCCAGACATGATTTACACAGAAAAGGTGATGTTTGCTGGAAGGGCATTTATGTACAGGTCTGTCTGGACATCATGCTTTTAAACATAATGATATTTGTGCTGGCACTCCCTCAGCATTCATACCCTCATCATTACCACAAACACCCACGTGCACAGAGGAATATGTAAAATATACTTTCAGAAGGATTGGACTGCAGCTCAGCACACCCTTGTAAGGTCAATTGAAGTATTGCAGTTCTTCAATCAGGCTTTCCTGAGACATCTCTAAAAGGGCTGGTGGGGCACAGGGGTAAATCAAAGGCCACAGTGTTCAAACAAAACCACATTTGCATTTTTATGTGGTGATAAATTGTTTATGCCAGCTTTTTCAGAGCACACATTTGATTCAAATGCATTTTTTTAAACACACAACTGTGCATCCCCCCTGGTACACTAAATTATTGCACATTGTAAATTAGCTGCCTGTTGCCTCTGCCTTCTGTAGCACTTGACACCCATGCCAAATCACAAAGTGGTTATCAGCCCAATGCCATTACGCCCCAGCCCAGATGTGTATCCCGCCATTAATAGATTTGTTATCTGCTGGCCGTTGCTGTGGTGAGGCTTCTCCAGATGTTTGTCTTCGCCATTACTTACAGATGGCAGATGGTTTGGACTCAGATTAAAGGGCCATGTAACCAGTTAGAGGGCGGCCAGATGAGTTGAACCATTTCTCAAACCATACATGTGTGTTAATCAGCCTCAGATCCTTTATTTAGTCCACATGCTCTTTCAGTATACACTGTAATGTTATTTATTTCTTCATGTAAACTCAACATGGGTCTTTATATGTGAATGGTTAGGTTTAAACTGTGACAGCAAACAATATCCACTTTTTTATAAGGTATTCTTGTTGGGGAGTTATTTTCTCACATGGCTGGAAATTATATGAAGCCTATCATAGCCTTTCTTGTAACCAACACTATCAAATTCTGCCATCACAACAATGGCTTATAGCTGCTTCAACGTAATGACTGTGTCTTCTAACAGTTTCATCAATTTCTGCTGACTCTCCTATTACACTTTTTTGTGAGGAAGCACTCAACTATGAATTGCACAAACACACACACACACATACACACAGAGCATAGAGACACACACCGATAAACATGACAGAAGACGAGGAAAGTTTTCCCATCTTTCTTGTTAAAAGGCAGGGCGCAGCTCCCCATAATGCTGCTCTGTAATCTGAGCAGAAAATAGCTCGGCTTGACCCCGCCCTCAAAGGAAGCTTGCTATTTTCACATATACATGGCAGAGAAAATTTGAAGACCACGGTAAGATAAGCAATAGCTACGTGGGCGCCTTTTTTCTCAGGGGTTGCCAGATTTGAAATGCTGAATCATGCTCATTATAGAGACATTATATTCAAGCATCCGTGCATGTGTTTGTGTTTGGAGGTGTGTGCGTAGGCTCCTCTGTGGCCTATAGGTATCCATAACCCTCTTCTCTGCGTAAACCTGCGGAGATGCCAAAGTATATCTTCAGACCGTAATGTATATCTTGCTTTAGTGCTGGGCAAAATGTCTGAAATTAAAGAAATATTCACGTAACCCAACACATGACCCCCTGTAAAATGCAGAATTTACACTATTACGCTTTGGTTTTTGGACAGATTAACAAACAAAATGTAACATGTTGATTAGTGAGCTTCAGTGGTTCTAGTAGATGGTAGCTGAAAACTGGAAGTTGATAGGGCAGTGTCAACGTGTCATTCATCTGTGTTTGTCCCTTTCCCAGTTTCACATTGGTATACATACTGTTACACTACACTGACTCAACTTCTCAATCACCCTCTGTCTCCCTCTCAACCTGTCTGTCTACAAAACTGGGTTAAACTGAAACTTCCCACTCTCTCTCGTCTTTCTCCGTCTCTGTCTGCCTTGTGAAGGGCAGTTGTCTCGCTTGTCAATGCAACAGCGAGTCATACAGCGGTAGGTTGACGAAGCTTACTGCAGTAGCTGTCTCCACTAGCAGCGGGTATGATTGGGTCTGCAGGGGTAATGGAACAGCAGATGAATTCAGGCCTCCACGAGGAGTAAGAGTAATGGAAGGATGAGAGGGCAGATTGGACAGTTACTGAACTGTTTTGGGAATCTGCAGCTTAAAAATTGTCTTCTTTGAACTTTGCTTTTTCCTTATTCTCTCTTTTCTTTTTTAGAGTAACAGTGCACCTCAGTATGGCTTGGTCTGTAGCTTGCTCAAGTAACTTTGATATAATTTTGCACAGTCAAGATCTCACATTATTAACATGTTCTCATGTTCTGGGGGGCACTTTTTTTTCCCATTGCAGGATCACTCTGAGAACCCACTAGGTGCAGCTGTGACTTTGGCACACGAGCTGGGACACAATTTTGGCATGAACCACGACACCCCAGAGCGTGGCTGTGGCTGCAGGATGACTGTTGACCGTGGAGGCTGCATAATGACCCCCTCCACAGGGTGAGATTCTGGTGATCCTTTTCACACAATACAGCATCCAAGAAGAGGTTATAATGCCCAAGATTTATCATTAAAGGTTAAGACAAGTATGACACAAATGTTTAAGCTGCTGGACTGATTGAGGCAGCTGTAATTGTAGCAAAATGTCCACTGCACCACACCAGTGTGTTTGCAGTAATTGTGCTAGTTGTGTGTTTTATTTAGCATTAGTCACATCTGAATAAAATCTTTCCTGGCAAAGTTGGCAAAAGTGGCTTCAGATTTTAAAGCATTAGCTCAGACATCATGACTTTAGACTGTTTCTTTCTGTTGTGGGTGCATTGGTTTAGAGCCATTAAATACTTGCCTTTGATAGCCTTGTTTCTCACAGCTACAGAATTAAAATGTTTATCAGCTTTACTTTTCAGAATAAATTAGACTTCTTTTGCACCTAAACAGGCACAAAAGATTGATTAAGCTCCACTAGTTGCGCAGTTTGGATCCTTTTCATGTGTACATGATGCTCCATTGTTTATGTGTTGTTGTGTGAGAGGGGGCTCAAACACATACACACACGCACAAACACACAACCACACACACTTTGGCCTGAGACTAAAGCAGCTGCTCTAGCATTCTATTCCTGTTGCCTGGGTCGCTGAGATAACAGTGCTGCTGCAAGTGATGGACTCTGTGACTGTTTGTAAACAGCAAGCAGATAAGGTGAAACACAGAGCACAGTACCAGATTTCAGCCATGGTCTGGTGCCAGTCTGGTTTGTCTGATGGTGAGTCCCGCAAGCCACAGATGAATGTGGTCTGGATATATTTCACAACGCTGTGAAGAAGATGGAGACAAAAGGGAGAAAGACACTGTTACTATTGTCTAAATTCAAAATACAAATCAATACATAAACTGCTCACACAGACCCACCCACCAGACACAAGCCAACATCAGTCCTTAGCCTACATCTGTCCCACACATTAATGATGGTTAATCAATGGGGGACAAATCTTGCATGTTAAAGGGAATTTGTTAGTAGGAAATGTTGCCAAAAACTGTGCCACATACACTTCTCATCCTGCTGCCGATACATGGCTGTGGATGCCCACATCTTAATCTACTGCTGAAAAAGTTTTGCAAGTCTGCTGCTGGTCAGATGTTGCTTATGAAGTACTTGAAATTGTAGTAGCCCGTGCCTGAGGGATTAACTTTAACTAGAATCAGCCGATATTTGCTTATTGCAGATATTTGTGTACATGCTGGCCGATAAGTAAAAAGAAATTGCAATATATAAATTGTCAAACTGGGTTTCAGTAATGTAGAAAATTTAGTATCCCATTACATAAATTGTCCACCAGACAGCATAGACAAGTTAATTTTTTCACTGTCTCAGGATGTATCTTGTGTACAAAAATAAACACATCTAAGGGATCCATATCAAGATTGTTTGTGTATGTTGTGTGTTTTTGGTTAAAAAAAAAAAACTCCTAAACATCGATATCAATATCGGCCCAACAATCCAGAATCCAGTTGTAGACTATAGTATAAACCAGACCAATTGACCCTTCGCTAAGCCAAGCCCCGAATATGCAGCTGGCCAATCACAGCGCAGTATAGGACTCGCTCTAACTGAGTTCCGACACTTGCATGACTGCGCTCCATTGACTCGTACGCAAAAAGAATCGTTTTCTAGCTTTTTTGCTGACTTTTTCCAAGATATGGTCAAACGCTGTACCTTGTAATTAGTTATAATCACTACCCAGAGAGGTTGAAAGAAGAAGTACGATTTATTCCCTTTCCGAAACCTGTTAGTTAGCTAACGCGACCTAATTTACTACTGAATGTAACATTATATAGCCCTACTGCTTTTGCTTTTTTAGCAACAGTAACTCAGGGAGGCGTGGCTTAGCGAAGGGTCACTTGCCAAAACATTTCTGATACTTGTGAGGCGAGCTCCTCTGCCCGTTGCACCTTTTATGTGTTAGGAAGGAGAAGTGGCTGCATGGATGAAAGACACAGTTACACAAGAGAAGAAGCTGTTAATAAGGTGGACAAACAGATGAGAACAGGCTCAATATTCAGAAAAATAAAGGGTAAATACATTTGTTTGCAGTACAGCGGTCTATTCAGAGTTACATTAACAACGATGTGCTAAGATCTGAGAAGCTGAGCATCTTCTCAAACAAGCAGAAAAGTCCCTGTGGATGTGTGATTTCACTGGCACTAGCTATTGACATGAAACACTGACATTAAAAGTAGATAAAAGCTTCAATTATGCTCAAAGATCTGCAGAGCCATTGAAGAAGAAAACCACTTGTGGTTTGTGAGTACATCCCTCAAAATTGCCTCAAAATCTGCTCAAAAATACATAAATAATATGACTCGCTATGTACCAGAATTGTCCCAGGAACCTGAATGACCTTTTACTGTGCTTGTTTGTGCAGCCAGTGGTAACAGTGAGCCCACTTATTTCAGAGAAAAAAAAAGTACTGCATAATGCACACCCAGCACCACTGGATTTATGCAGTGTAGTTTTTACTTAAGCTCTCAGTGTACTTACTGACATGACAGCTTTGCTTTAGCTCGTCACCGGCCAAAAATATCTAATGATGTCACGCAGAGAGTTTAGAAATATGACTTTGCGATCTAAATGGGTTAGAATGAGTCACATTGTTATTGTAAGAGAGTGGGTTAATGAAGCACAGTCACTCATTTTCAGCTCTTTCTGCTACATAATTATGAGATTAGACACATTAATAGTTGAGAGAGGTGATCAGTGACCTTTCAGTGTGAAACTCGCTCCTCTGTTTGCTAAGTAAAGGGTGTGGGATAAATAAATGCACAGTTCTATGCTGACACTTTGCATGGCAATGTTTTAGACTACCAAGTATGAATATTTCCCTATTTGATTATTAATATTTTAATTGTGCATTGACCATTGCTTACTGCAGTCTGCATGTTTAAACTCAAGGTGGACACAAAATTCAATGGAGTTGATTGATTTTTATGATGGTGTCAACCAGTCAACACAAAAATAAGATGAACACAATAAAAACTAGAAGATGATACAGTACGTTAAAAAGTCTGAGTGATCAGTTTGTTCAATCTAGTACAGTCCAATACAACAGCCCTGTGATTGGCTCATCAGATTCCATTTTTTATTGATACTGTGTCAGGAAGTCTGTTGATTTGCATGGGAGGAATTGTTAAAGCTGCACTAATCATTACTTTATGGGTCCATCACCAGTGGGTCAAATGAATGTGTGTCACGGTCGCTCATAGTGACAAACTCACGATGTATCACCCGACCCAGCAGTTATCTTCAGCTCCCATTTCAATTCTTTATTTATGAGGAGAACATTTCTTTAAATATGCTAACCAGCCTTCTAAATTAAATAAAACTGCAGTCCTTTGGCAAAATGTTGGACCGTGAATCTATGTCATCTTTCAACTCATTGTTTTGGTTTTACAGCCCATAAATAGGCCATTTTTACTGTTTTCAATAATGTTGTGTTCCACTCATTATGATGCTCTTACGTGGACTTCCTTTGTTTTAATGTTTGATATTAAAGGTGAGAGATCAACTGTGTTGTCTATACAATGTCGTTGACCAGGTGATATCAATAGCGAGAGCCATAGCTAGATGCCATGGAACTCAGTCTTAAGAAGTTTGTCCTGGGAACCGCTTGACTTGGCCAGTTATCTCCCAAATTGGATTTCTTCAACTATCAGCCTGAATTCATAGTGTCCTGTTGACAAAACCAATAATTTCACAAACCAATCTAGAACTCATTTCCCCCTATCACAGATGTATTTTTTTAATATATTAGCAACCTCCTTTGACCCTCAGCCCAGATGCCTTCAGAATGTTAAACACACTGTTGTAAAGCAGCGTAGCTCGTTTGACTGTGTGTTCGGGATACTCTCAGCTTAGACTTGCTAATGGAGGAGAGGACAGGCTGCATCTAAATGACGTGATTATCAGTGACGCTGCCAGCTGTAATCAGGGCCAGGGCATACAGAGAGAGATCCGCAGAGAGGTGCTTTATGCCTGGATAGACAGGCGGAGCGAGGAGGCAGTTGCTTTATTTGTCTTTTATCTCCCTCAGTGGTAAAGCAGGAAGAGAAACACAAAGAGAGATGGAGGTAAGAGTGAGAGACGAGCAGGAGAAAGATGACAGTGAAGGAATTATTTGCGTACACATGGACCTCTCTGACAGGCATGTGAGCCATGAAGGCTGGCCACGAGAGATTTGTGTCTTAACAATGAGTGGAAATTTGAGGGACAGAGGAGAGGAACAGAGGTTTTCGTGGACATTTTGAAGTGGGGATGTCTTTTAGAAGTTGAGCTAAGAGTTGCATCATACAAACGTGGGGAGAAAGCTCAAAAGTACTTTCCGGTGTCTCTTTGTGTTACGGGGCCGAAAGATGAAGCCCAGCAGGTAGCTGTGGCTGGACTTTGAGGCCAAGAGGTGAATTCTTTGTCACAAGAATTCACAGTATGGGGTAGCATGGTACTCTTGTTATTTTCCTGCTGAAATGACAGAGTGCGAGGGAGGTGCGAAGGTGCAAAATGTCATTATCTGAAGACATTCTACTGAGAGGAGGAGGAAAGCTAGTCAGGTTGCTAGTTGGTAAATGGTTGCAGTAAATGTAGCGTGTGTTTTGCCGTTCTTGCTGATATTTAATCACCATGGAGTTCTGCCAGTGTTGTAGCCTAACATTTCCCTAAAGGTCGGGCACGTCTCTCCTGCTGAGCTTGGACTAAATGCATGTCAGTCTGTTGGGCAACTTAGCAATAGAGAAAGTTTGATGTCAGTCAGAGAGCCTACGAATAGAAGAGCCCTTCATGGCCCTCACGTGACCAGTGCCTCTGCCGTCTACGGACCAATTTCACTCTCCATCCAGACTGATGTTTCCTCCTCCCCTGAATCTACTGGCCTCGCGTGCCGAGATGATCAAAGTGACAGGAGTCATCTGCACTGCACATATGGCTGTAGTTCTAGGAAAAGCTGCTTGGTGCACAAGACGCTGTAACTAGATGAATGCTGCAAGATCATTTTGTCACTATGAAAAGGCTGCCCCACACACACTTATCGGAAATGCAGAACTAAATCTCTCTCTTAAATCATTAATGTCATGCCAGTGTTCCAGTTGATAAGGGGTTCTCTCAGTCGTGTAGTACTAGAACATGGGCTTGTTGTCAGGTTTTCAGGCAGAGAGGACCCAAACGCAGATCAGAGTTTAGACAGTTTATTCAGAGGAGAGTAAGCGGGGAAGACGGAGGTTCAGGACAGAGGCGCTCTCCCAGGTTCGGGGTAGGAGGGAAATCCGGGAGCGGGGAAGTGTCCAGGCTGCGGGCAGCACCGAGAGCTTACTGGCTGGTTGTCTGCTGAGACGGCGGAGGTCTTCCTGGACAGAGAGAAACAACAGTTAGACTGGGACAGACAATAACCACAATGCAAAACTGATTCTAAGATTGGCTGGGGCTGACACAACATACACGTGGAGATTCAACAATCCGCCGAGGACTGGATGTCTGAGCCTCCTATTTAGGCAGTGGCTGATTGTGGGACACAGAGCAGGTGTGCTGATTGCGGATGGGTTTCAGGTGAGTGCAGAGCCCGCAGCAGACACGCCCCCAGCTCCCAGACTGGAGAGAGAGAGAGAGCCAAGCAGAGACAAACAAAACATGCTCATCACATGCACTCCAGACAAACATCCACAATCACTCACACAAGCTCACAGCCGGGGCCTCGTGACACTTTAGGTGTACAGTAGTACGATCCGTTGGTTTTTTTTTGTGGTGGTGGTGGTGGTGGTGTAGATCTTTTGGCTTAATTAAAGATAGTGAATGTATGCCATGTGTGCCAGTAGATAAATTGTTATAGTAATTGAAAAATCTTAATTTTATGCTTTGTTTGATATTTTGGATTCTTTGGAAACTTTGTTTTAGTCTGGCTCACCCTGTACTTACCTGAGCAGAGAACATGAAAGGCAGGAGAGTTGCTGGCAGCTTACTGCGAGGCTGTAAGTTTTTCTTCTTTCTTTTATATTGTTTTGTTGAACATATTTTTTCTTTTTTTCATGGATTCCTGCCTAAGGTTCTGCTTTCTTCAATGTCCCCTTTAAAGTTGTACAATACCAAACCACATTTACTGTCTATTATAGGAGAAATCCAGATTTCAGTCATCATCATGAATGCATATGCAGCATGTATAGATGGAGATTTAAAGGTTCCCAGTAGAGTTTTTGACCTCTAGTAGCACTACAGAGCTGGTTTTCTATGAATGGGTCCCGTTTTGTTTATCTTGTGCGTGTACGCGTAAAGCGTTAAACATTACCTCCTAATGGATTTTCAATTTACTACTTACTTGCAGGTGGAGGTAATGTGCCAAGCATGAATGCACCAACAAACTGGGGAACGACAGGGAAAAAGAAGCTACTAAACATGGATGTAAACAATGCTGGGTTTAAAGTAGTTTGACTTTGCAGATGTTTTATGAGAAAGGAAATGCTTCCAACACATTTGTTAGACCTTAAGGATATACTTTTGGTGAGTAACATTGTATGTAAACAGTACTCCTTTAACCAAATTCTACCAAATTCATCCTTCTCTGAAAAAACAACAGACATGGCAACATGGGAGGAGGTAAATATCTTTTTCTTTAAACATTACTGAATGAAAATTGCAACAGTTGAAATGTTCTATTAGAATTCGTAGAGATTAAGCATGGCCAATAAAATAGCAGAGACAATAACGTGTGATATGGCAGCTACACTAACTGAGTCTACTGCTCGTCAGTGAGATAGCGCCACACATTTTCCTCTGTCAATATCACAGATGTGTATATAGCTGTGTGCCGTTGATGAGATTCTGATCTTTAACAGTGTGTTATTCGAGATGTGAATGGCATATTTGCCTTTCAGACATTACAGAAAGGGCGCTGACTAATTAGATTTTGTGTAACTGTTGTGCACAGCCAAATTAGTTCCACCCCAGCAAGCTACACCTGGAGAGGATGCAGGGCTTTATGCTAATATTATCCAGGGAAACCTACACTCTCTGCCTGGCTAATTTCCGGAACAGCAGAGCAGCCAGTGTGGTCTCAGCTGTGATAATACACACCTTTGATGTGGGTCTATTGCAGACCAAGATCCATACATTGCAGCTGTCCCTACATGATTTAATGCTGATTTATGGTGTGTCTTTCTATAGGTTTATTGCAAACTGGGATTTCTTTTCCTGGTGGTGTGAACATGGTTGTTGACATTAAGCCTTTTCATTTCTTTCTGAGGTATAGCCTTTATTAAATGCTGCACTTATTTAAATGTAGCTGTGGTTATAATGAAGATACAAACAAGTTTAACTGGCATACACGCTTCAGTTGATAAAAAAAACAAAAACAATTTTCAATTTTATTATATATTACATTTTACAAACAAGCTATTTTCTAGTGCCATTGTTTATTTCCCTTAAACATTCTCCATACTTACACAGACAGCATCTGCATCACATACCAAGTGAACAGTAATTTAATGTTGTCTTTTCCTGTTCATATAAATTCATTTCCGTCCTCCCGCTGGAAGTCACAGCAATTCAACAATTCAGCCGATGGCACAAAAACACTTGGAAAGCACCACAACATATTCTATCACTGATGGTGCATTTGTGCTCGTCCGCGTCTGGACCGTAAACTACTTCGGTGTATCTGCTCATCATCGTGAAGAACTGCACCTGGCAGTGGATGACGGAGAAGTAAGACATTCTTGCAGCATCCCTGGACACCCTATGGGGTTGTCAATGCATCTGTTACTAGGATGGAGTGGGCACCTGTTACCTGGTGGGATATCAGCTGCAAATTCGCCGTGCAGCTCAATTATCAAAGCCCTGTTCATACACAATCACTGGCCACATTAGACATCAGTTAAAGGTAGATCATTCAGAATGATTTCTTGGCACCCGCCATGGCTGCTCAATGTGCCTGTACTTGAAATAATCAAGCATATAAATGATAGAGCACGTCATGTTTAATTGGCTTTCAAAGTCATTTCACTTATTCAAAATCCAATCAGTAATATTCCAGTGCTTTTTTTTTTGTGAGTCAGCTTCACTCAAGTATGGTGGACATGTACTGTAGTAGTATTCATCATTCTTATTTTACATCATGAAACCAATGGTGGCGCAGTACAATACGGAGCGTTTTTAGTTTATGCTTAAAGACTGCGAGTGTTTTTAGAAGATAAATCAGTCACAATACTTCTAAACATACGCTCTTCTTCCGCTTGTGCCTTAAACAAAACATGGCTATATACATACACAACCTCAAATCAGAAAGAAAAGTAAGTTTTGTCTAGTTCATATGTGTGCAGAATTATTAGGCAGCTTACAAAAGTAATTTTATCAAATTACTCATTATTCTTAATTTTTAGAGTAACTGTAACCCCCCCCACCAAACAAAACAGTCTCCCGACTTTTTAATCATATACAAAACAGCAGCAAGGAGTATGTTTTTTTTTTTTTTTTTTTGCAAGTCTCTCTCGACTTTTGAACTACTGTTTTTCTGTACATGTATTTATAAGAGCAGTATTCAGTATTTTTACAAAAGATAGGGCCTACAACGTTACATAACGCCACTCTCTCCCGACAAGTCCAAGCATCAGTGACAGTAGCGGCCGGAGTTTCTTTCTATAAGTTTCACGTTGCTGTGCTGCTTTAGCAGATGCTTCAATAAATTAAATGTAGAATTGTTCGCAGTGAAAAGCTTTAGCTTTTCGGCTAACAGCTGACTTGAACAACATATGATCAAGTGCCACTGACCTCAGCGCAGTTGCGCATTCAGTAACGCAATAACACATCGTTACTTGGATTAGTAAATGTAATAATTTTACTGTTTTGGAAAAGTAATATTATTACAGCCCATAACTGACTGTAGCCACACAAAAGATAAATAAAAATTTTGGCCTTTAAAAAATATTTAGTGACCAACATAGCAGCCCATCTTTTTAATAACTGCCATGAGCGTTCCATACATGGAGTCAGTCAGTTGCTTGATTTGTTCATGATCAACTTTCACTGAAGCAGCAACCACAGCCTCCCAAATGCTGTTCAAAGAGGTGTATTTTCTTCCCTGACTGTAAATCTCATGCTTGAGAAGGGTCCATAAGTTTTCGATAGGATTCAAGTCAGGAGAGGAAGGAGGCCAGGTCATTATTCGGGTATCATTGAGGCCCTTGCTGGCTAGCCAAGCAGTGGAGTACTTGGAGGGATGAAGATCATGGCCTTCTTGAATGCTGAGGGCTTCTTCCTGTACCACTGTTTGAATAAATTATCTTCCAGAAACTGGCACTAGGTTTGGGAGTTGAGTCTGAGTCCATATTAAACCCGAAAAGGTCTATCTAACTATCTCATCATTAATGATAGCAGCCCATACCAGTACCCCTCCTCCACCTTGCTGGCACCTGAGTCGAAGTGGTGCCCTGTGTCCATCAGTGATCCAGCCACGGGCCCATCCATGTGGTCCATCAAGAGTCACTCTTATTTCATCTGTCCATAAAACCTTTAAAAAAATCTGTCTTAGGTATTTCTTTGCCCAATCTTGACGCTTCAACTTGTGAATCTTATTCAGTGGTGGTCGTTTTTTCAGCCTTCTGGACCATGGCCATGTCTGTCAGCACTGAACACTCCAGGTAGGTCTTTATATGGTGGCACTGGAGGACAATGGGTTCCTGGTAGGTTCAAATGTCCATCCATCCATCCATCCATCCATCCATCCATCCATCCATCCATCCATCGTCAACCGCTTATCCTGCGTACAGGGTCGCGGGGGGTTCAAATGTCTTTTGCAGTTAATATGTGCCTTTTCTTCTCCATGCGTTTTTTTTGCGCCCCCAGTTGACTATTAGCAACAAAACATTTGATTGTCCGGTGGTTACGCCTCAAACATTTAGCTATGTCAGGAATGTTCCATTGTCTAATAGGAATTTTACAATTTTTGACTTTTCAGTGTCAGTTAAACTTCGTTTTTGGCCCATTTTACCTGAGGTAATGAAGTGGCCCAATAATCATTCAAACCTTCATACAAGGCATGATCCACTTTTTCCACACCTCCCTCATCACACAAATACATATCATATGAAAATGATGAACACAAACAAGCATTCAAGTTTATATAGTTTGGAGGTGGAAAATGAGTATAGAAATAATGATACAGAATACTTACTTGACTAATAATTGTGCATGCAATGTAGTGAAGGCACTCAGACCTGAATTCATGTTGTTTTTAACATACATGTATCTACAGATCTTGCTAATTCTTTCCATGTGGGTCTAATTTAGTCCAAAGAAATCAGATTTTCCTTCGTGAAGACATCTCCAACTGACAACTGGCCCAACTTTTACCATTAATGCCAGCTTATTGAGAACAGACTGTGTTTACCCTTCATGCACATTCCATCCCCTCGTCCAGATCTCAAAGCCTGCCCGTGTTCTGTTATCAGTGGCAGCCCATGCTATTTACGAAGGGCTTGGTCTGCTACTTGCTGTAGTTTGATCTGCATAGTCCGTCTATCCTCGATCCTTTGTGCATGTTTCTTCACCCACAGGGCAGCAAAGCTCTGTTTCTGTGTGTGTTACGGTGGTAAAAAGACTCTTAACAAGTGAATTATGGGAGCGGACGAGGGCAGGCACAGACAGGTAGATTGACTTTTGGTCAGTGAGAGATGAAAGCAGCTGACACTCAAAGGTGGACAGTCTGAGTGAGGAGGATGCAAGTGGACCCAAGGGTGGCCATTAGAGAGGATGTTATTCTGTGTTCTTGGGAAATCTGTGTTCTTTTGGGGAAAAAAAGCTGATTTCTTGCCCACTGTATGTCTCTACTGTTATCTCTAGTCCCCTCAGGAGGAATTTCACGATAGTCCACTAACAGCAGTGCAATATCCATGCAGTTGCAGCAGCTAAATCCCCCTTAGCCAAAGGCAAATCATCCCTGTTGAGCCACAAGCTTTGCAGACAGTCTCCACGCCCTGTTGTATTTGAAGACCCCAGTCAGTCTATCACTGCATAAGTATATGACATGTTTCTGTCTGAAGTCAAGCTTTTTGAGCATCCAATGCCAGCTGCCTCTCTCTGTGCCATGTCTGCACAGGCATTGCTCCCTGCCACCCCACATCCTCCACGTCCTCTTTCTGAAGCTAGACTATGTCCCACTGTGACTGTTCAAGCTGTGAGAGACTCATTTCACATCCCAAAGCCTGCTCTTCTGTGTCACTCCTTATGTGAGGATGTTCTTGTTTGTTAGCTGGCGTGAAGCATGAGGTCTAGGCTTGGTTATGTTGCTATTATACAATGTGCTGTAGTACATTATGGCCTGTGGCTAGTGTTTCCTGTTTAGTGAGGTCGAAGCAGGACACAGAAGGTAAAGCAGGGGGGCGGGTTTAGAAACATTTGAATTGGGAGGCCAGACTTCTGCACAGTTTTAAGGAAAGAGGACACATTTATAAAATCGGTAAAATGTGTAACACTCACCTTTAAAGTCCAGGTTCTTGGCAATAATGAACTGTAAATTTTTAGTTGTTATGTTGTTCAGTGTTCTATTCAGTTTAATAGATGGATGCCAAATAAACAACTTTAAATATTCTAATATGATATAATATCAATAAAAAGCTGTTATTTGTAACTCCAAATAGACTACAGCCATGGGCAGATTATAAGTATATATATGTAAAAGCCTCCTACACCCCCACTCAGGACCAAGACACCTGGTCTCGAGGAGAAACAAAATGACATGGCAGTGTCACTGTCAATTTTCATCACGGTGTGGTCTCTTTGTTGTGATTTTCCACCTTTTTTTATTGTCAATTTGCGTCCCATTTTTTCTGTCTGGTGATGATGATTTCATTCCTTCCTTTTTATCTCCATAGATGAACATTGTGTCCCCACCTCTGTGTCTTATGGTCTGTTTCAGTCCCCAGACAAAAAGGGTGTGTACACGCAAAAAACTTGGACAGGTGCTGGATCAAAAAGCAAACTAAAGGCAAGATTCAAACAAAAGATCCGCTCCCCACTCTGTCTAATTCTGTTTCTTTTGCCTACTTACCTACATATTACTTTGTTTTTCACTCACCATCTCTCTCTCCCTATTTATTTCTGGTTCATGGGTTTTAGACTCACGGAAGCTCACACTAGCAGGAGGACCATTCCCCTGGGCTTCACAACTGTTACTGGCATATCAGACAGTTTCATCTTTAAAGTTATAACATTTTCTCATTTTCAATACGAAATCCAATTTCTTTCCTCACTAAATTAGACATTAGTCAGCCCTTCAGGTAAGCGATACCAGGGAGTGAAATTAATGCAGTAGAAATTATGCGGTTTCGTGCTTGCTATTTTATGAAGGTTTCGCGTTTACACATGTGCTCAGACACACAAGTCATCCACATCCAACATAACCCTCCTCATACTCTTGCCTCCAGTCAGTTGCTTAAATTGTCCCGGTCTAGCCAGGATATGCCTCTTGAAAAGGTAGCTGCCCGAGAAAATGTTTCTCTGGACATTTGATTGCCCGTTTATGTATTGAGTAGGATTGAAAATCTATTGCATTTGAGCTCATACAATGTCAGTAGAGCATTAAATTTGTGTGAAAAGGCCTCTTGAATGAGTAGATTGAACAGAGGTTCCAGTGAAAGCGCTGTCTGCGTTCTGGCTCATGACTGAGTCCACTTTTCTACAGCTCATTTTGGTTTCTGAACAGCATAAGCACACATTAAGCAGGATTTTTTTTCTGTGTCTCTGGCAAATTTCTTTTCATTCCTTAATTTCAGCCAACCTTGTTCTTCAATTGTTGTTGTAGGTATCCATTCCCAACAGTGTTCAGTACATGCAGTAAGAAAGACCTTGCTGCCAGTCTGGAGAAGGGCGTGGGCATGTGTTTGTACAACATGCCCGAGGTCAAGGTGCTCTATGGTGGCCAGAAGTGCGGCAACGGCTACGTGGAGGAGGGAGAAGAGTGTGACTGCGGGGAGCCAGAGGTAATGTCGAGACCAAACTTGCTTCAGTGGAGTGAATCGGTCTCTAACACTGTGGTTGTGCTGGGCAGCTCTGTATGTGAATGTGAAACAGTGCGTAAAGAAGAATATGTTTTTTGCAGGACAAACAAAAGTTAAAACACAAAAGCAGTTTAGAAAATCTATTTCATGTCTTTGGTGAATTTAGGATTCAGCGAAGTGTAGTGAATGTGATTCAGAAATTTTACGTTTGGTCCCTTCCCCAACAAAAAACAGGCTAAATCTTTCCTACTTTACTCCTCAAATCAATATGTTAATATATAGAAGAAAGAAAATACTGTGTAGAAATGAATCGTGAAAAAAAAGACCAAACGTGCATGTTTCTCACTTGATGCTCACCCTACAAACCCATTGTCCAAAGTAAATAATGATAACTGTCTTGTAAGCAGTCATCCAGAACCACTGAAAGTCTGAAGCACTCACTCAGACCCCCCAATAAACCACAACAAAGTTCAAGTTAAACTTTCTCTTGACATTGACGTTCTTATTGCGGCTTAAAAGCATCGAAACCTGCTGTGCAAAAAGAAAAAAAGCCTAAGAGCTCAGCAAACCGCCCGAGGCCTCCAGTATAAGTGTTTTATTTACATCACACCTTCTCTCCCACATGTGCTGAACAGCACTCTTGACAGGCTGACCCAGTGAAGTCATATCCTTGTTGAAGGCCCATTAATCAAACCACTGTCCAACTGTGTGACAAAGGAAACAAACAAAAGTGTAATCGGGTCGAGGCTGAAATAAGCTTTCTTTGGCTGTGCAGCCCAAACAACTGGGCACGCTCTGATGCATGCATCTGCCCACACACAATACAAGGGCGCCTTGGGAAGTGAAGTAAGAAACACATGTGGGAAGTAGGTATTACTCAGTTGCGTGTCTCATAAAGCCTAAAACCAAAGGAGATTTGATGATCAATGTAACATTCAGAATCTCCCAAGGTTGATGAATTTCCTGGAGAATATTAGGGGGTGAAAATAGTGAAAAATGCCCCTCACAATTCTTTAAATCGCTTGTTTATCCAGCCAACATTTATAACCTATAATTGTTCGATTTATAATGACGTAAAACAGCAGGGAATACTCTCATTTGAGAAGCTGGAACCACAGAATGTTTTGGCTTGAACAATGACCCAAATCAATCAATCAGTTATGAAAATTGCTGCTGATCATATATTATAAAATTATAGTTTGTTGTTGTTGTTTCAGCTCTACATCTGACACATATTTATCTTTGCTCATTTGATTATCTGCTTCTTGAATCCAAACTCTTTCAAATCCCTTATCATATGTGCTTTAACTGAAACTTAAAGATTCAGATCAGTATTTACATATATATTCAAAACCTCTAACTAAAATGAGATCAGCAGAATATGTGAACTGTTGATTAAATATGTATCTGATAGATTAAAATACCTTTTTTACAATCATTTTTACACCTTATTTTCCACAAGCTAAATACTCAGAATACTGGAGGTCCTGATGCAGAGCTATTACTCTGATATAAATATGATAAGCATAAATCTTAAACTAGGAGTCGAGTTGTTGAACTACAAAAACCCTCAGCCCATTTGTAGTCGTGAAGTGGTGTTAAAAAGTGATGTCTCTTCCCTCACAAATTTCTCTTTTTCACATGGGTAAAGACTGTTACGGTTGTGCTAGAGGACCCAAATGCAGAACTCCAGGCGGACAGGTTTAAGGAATAAAAGCAAGCTTTAATAAGAAAAGGCTGATTCCAGTAAAACAAAACAGACAGGCAACAAAAAACAGAGGGATCAGGCTGAGGTAGAATCCAAAAACAATCGAGAAAATACAAAACCTAAACTAATAACAAACCACTATTGCAAGAGGAACACAGACAGGAATACTGATGAAACATACAAGCAGCAAACGCAGGACTAGGCAACAGACTCAGATGAGCTGACAAAAGAAAGAGGGAAGACACACAGACTTAATACACAAAAGGCTAATTTACTAATGAAACAGAAAATAGGCAAGAAAACACACCAAGATAGGAAGTATAACAAAACATGACAGACTCAAAATAAAACAAGAAATAACCCAACTAAGACCCAGAACCGTAACAAAAGACACAGGCTTCTCATGGGCACAGAAATCAGAGATCAGACAAGTTCCATTACCATATTAACATTATTTAGCTACAGCTGATATGATCTTCCACCAGTGATGTTTGTCATTTTAACCAATGAAAGTGATGGTCAGTGCCAGGTAAAATGAGCCTGCTAACATTATCTGAATGGTCTAGGAGTAAGAAAAGGTTTGATAAGAGATTGGTTAGCATCAGAGCTTACCAAATTGGGATATTTTGCCAACCAGATCCAAAAGGGAACCGGCTATCATAGTCCATCCCTAATCCTAATTAAATGGAGCATTGTTTTTGAAATAAAACTTTAAAGCCTTGCTGACTCAACACTGTGTTATTATTTAGTTTGGTGGAGTTATGATTATCTACTCCATGATTTAGTGGCAACTAAAGGTAGGTAGTATTTTAGTGGAGTAATTGTGTTTGACCACCAAGGAAACGACTGCCAGCTTGCCCCTCCATAACCTCCGTGGTGTCCCCACACAGGGCCTGCTTGTTTTATCTGCCGACCCACTTAGTCCAACAGATGAAAGCAACCTTTTCTCTCCCCTCTAAACAATAGATTTACGTCAGGGCCAAGGGATAAAACAGCCAGACTCATAAAAGCACACACCAACTGAAAATTAGACATACAACAATCCAGCTGCCTCCTGTTCCCAGCCTTCAACACATCTTGTCATTACCTTAGAGCCCCACAAGCAATACAGCCACGTTGAGAGACGATAAGTGAGGGTGGGAGTTGTTTACTGCACGACTCTACTTGGGAAAACAAAGCTGATGTGTTTTGGCATCTAATAAAACATAGATATTGCAACACCTTATTGAAGTATTTTACAGCATGACTCGCCTTTCAACTTCTCCTTACGTATCCTCTCGACGGTTTTTGCAAGCAGCCAACTGATCATGTCATTGTGTCAAAGTGGCTACAATCTTCTTCTCTTAAAGGCTTTCAAATCCCACTCCTCCTCCTGTCCATGATAGCCTAATAGTCCTCTCTGTCACATCTTTCCACTATCTAAGTCAAATCTGAGTTAAAGATGTTAACAGACACCCTCTGAATTGCTACACCTGATTTCTATCTTTTGCTCCCCTGCTTCATGGCTCCCACTTTTTTGACTCCACGTTGGTCATCGCATTAAACAAGCTCCTCTTTACACAAGTCCAAAGGTCCTGAGAATTCCCAAATCCAGAACATATGAGCTTCATTTAATATGTCTCCACTCAAAGGTCTACAAGTCAGGGTACATAAGGCGGGAATTCCCGGACAGGAAGAGAGTTCCCGTGACCTGGAAGTCTTGATCTGACAGGGACCGGCTGACACAAGAACTCCAGGGTGGTGATCAGGTCCACATGTTAACTGTTTTGTTTTCTTTCCCTCATTCAAGGAATGTATGAACCCATGCTGCAACGCCACCACATGCACCCTCAAGGGAGACGCCGTTTGCGCCCACGGACAGTGCTGTGAAGACTGCAGGGTAAGACTGTTCATGCAGGCCTGGGTCTGTCTCATGCGTACTCCTTCCACTCTGGAGCTCATTTTCCCCATTTAAATGCCCTTCTGCCATTCTCATAGAAGTACATTTTATATTCTCTGCTCCTCTGAACATTGCACAAAGCTTTACTCTGCAGAATGGGACATTTTTCATTTCGTTCAAGGCTGACTTGCTAATTCTCTGTGGTAGATTATTAAGAGACTGATAATAGTGTACCCTCACAGTATGTCATTCATTTTATATTTTAATTCAGTTTATTCCAACTTTGTATATTACCTCAATAGACAAGTTTCAATTGAAGGCAAGTTCTCAAGTTGGATTGCATAAAGTTCACTTACCCATTAGTGGTTTTTGCTTTGACATGGAAGTCTTTTTCCTAAGTATCTCAGATGTGTGTGCTCTCTTTGAGAAGGAATGATTATTAAATGAATAAGTCCTTTCATTGTGTCATTTTCCTGCACAGACCTCAATTTTAAAGTGTACTTTGGGTTACAAAAGTTGGTTTGACCTCATGGCATGAGACGTCAGTATTGTACAATGTCCTAAGGTGTTGTGCAAAATACTTAACATAAAGGATGTGAGCAAATAGAAAATAGAATCATCCTACAATTTGCTCTAAAGTCTGTCATTGTTTATTATTATTATTAGAAGATTCACTAGTGAGAAGAAGGCATGATCATCTTTCACGCTAACAGTGGTCATTAATTAAGTTGTCAACTGCAAAATTGTAAAATCCATCACTGATGCAGCCTGTAGACAACTGAGAACACTAGCAGCATAGCTCTGGGGATGGCAATGTCGGGCTACTTGTTCAGACTGAAATATCTCAACAACTATTTAATGGATTGCACTGCTATTCTGTACTGACGTTCATGCTCCCTAGAGGATGAATCCTAATGACTTCGGTCATCCCCTGATTTCTCATCTACTACCACCAGGAGGTTGGCATTTGTGGTCTTTAGAGTAATGGTGATCTTCTAACTTTTTTATCTAGCGCCATGATCAGGTCAAAATGTGGTCATGCTAACCTACGATAGTGGCCATGGTGAACATTGTACCTGCTTAGCATTAGCATGTTAGCATTGTTATTGTGAGCATATTAGCATGCTGACATTAGTGGTTAGCTCAAAGCACTGCTGTGCCACGAACAGTGTTACAGAGCCGCTAGCGTGGCTGTAGACTCTTACTCATTGCTGTTCTCTGACAGTGCTATCACTCCCTCTAGCACACCAGGTGCCAAATATCGCACAAGTATCGCTGCTCTAATTCTAACCGTCCTGTCACCAATTTCATGACTTCAACAGATATTTGAAGTAAGAAACGCTGCAGATTCTGTGTGAAAGGGCTTACTGCACTGCATGTGTTTACAGCTGAAACTGGCTGGCACGTTGTGTCGAGAGTCCAGCAACTCCTGTGACCTGCCAGAGTTCTGCACTGGTGCCAACCCTCACTGCCCAGCCAACGTTTATCTGCATGATGGGCACGCCTGCCACAGCGTTGAAGGCTACTGCTACAACGGCATCTGCCAGACTCATGAGCAACAATGCATCACCCTGTGGGGACCAGGTAAATCAATCAATCAAGGCTCCTAATATGATGCACATAGTCTACTTCTATAAGGGAACCGTTCACTTCATGTTTGTGATTATTTTCTGTATTTCCATTGTTTGTCTTCGTGCGCAGGAGCCAAGCCTGCCCCTGGGATATGCTTTGAACGGGTCAACTCTGCAGGGGATCCTTATGGGAATTGTGGGAAGGACTCCAAAGGCTCCTTTGCCAAATGTGATGTGAGGTAAGACAGCAGCTGCACTGATGCGGTTGAGGTGCAGAGAAATTACTTTGCAAAGCACAACTGATAAGCTTAAGTGGTGTCATTAGCAATCATCATTACGTTGTGGAAACCCGACATGTGATCTTCAAACAAAAAGTTTACATGGGTGAAAAATGTAATTTGACAAAGATAACAGCTAATTATGGTTTAAGATAGTATTCATGAATCATTTCATGCTATTCTTGTTGGCTAATTGTTCCACAGATCTTCTCCCTTCGGGTGAATTCTGTAATCAAGCTCTTTGTTAACTTATGTAATTGCCTTAATGGCCAGAGGACTGAAGCACTGCAGCTCTCCACAGCAGTCTTTCATCTTTCTCTAAAGTTACTTATCTTTGTCTGTGACTGACAGGCCTTTGTATTTAGGTTCTTTTAATTAAGTAATTTACTATGTGTTTTTCAATGTTTGTGTGCACGGATGTGTGTTTCCGTTTGTGTGTGTGTGTGTGTGTGTGTGTGTGTGTGTGTGTTGCAGGGATGCAAAGTGTGGTAAAATTCAGTGCCAGGGAGGAGCCAACCGGCCCGTCATCGGAACAAACGCTGTTTCCATTGAAACCAACATCCCGCTACAAGAAGGAGGGCGTATTCTGTGTCGAGGAACACATGTTTACTTGGGCGATGACATGCCTGATCCTGGACTGGTTCTGGCTGGTACAAAGTGTGGAGACGGCATGGTGAGTGATAAGTTTTTTATTTAAGTTTAAGAAGAGAGCGCATGGTTATATTTCATTCTTCTTTAATAGCACAGACAATGCTCAAGACTCAATATTATGATTTAATAATAATAATAATAATAATAATAATAATAATAATAAACTTTACGTTATAGAGCGCCTTTAAAAGCAGCTTCTCAAAGCACTGAACATAAAATCACAGTCCACAGAAAAATACAAATACAAAACAAAAGTAAATAAGAACAAAAATCAGCAACATTAATAATAAAAATAACTATAAAACAATCATAAAAAGACATCAGCAGTTAAATGCAAGTTTAAAAAAGTGTGTTTTGAGAAGAGCTTTAAAAATGCTAAGAGTCTGGGCTTCCCTGAGTTCAGGAGGAAGAGAGTTCCAAAGTGAAGGAGCATAAACAGAAAAAGCCCTGTCACCCATAGATTTGAGGTGCGATATTTAACATTAGGTCTCAACAATACACAGGTGGAGTGTTCATAAAAAAGTATAACATAGACCAGACATGAAAAAGCCTTGACCATTCTTTGGTTATCCCCGCTATTGTTCACAATGTTAATGTGCATGTTCTTTCTATAGCTTCTGAAGTAGCTGATGACTTGTTTTTTTTATTGCCCCATAACCTCAGGATGCAGCTGTATTATTTGTCCTCTAGAGAGCCCAAAAGGCCGACAACTGTATGAGCCTACTCTAGTATTCCTTTGTGTGCTGAGCAAATAGTACTGAATACGGAGCCGGGGCACATACAGATAACTCCTGAGTGAATCCAGTGATGCATATGTACACATCATGCTTAGGGCGTGCTTATTGCAGGACAAGACCCTTATGGTAACCAGTTTATTAGGTGTGAGATTAGGGCCTTTTTCTGTCATGCAAGCAAAGTGTCCACTGGCCTCTATACTATCCTTATTGTACCAGGTGAAATGTTGTTGTTGTTGTTGTGCATATACAGCAAGGCAGCAAGAGTTATTACTGTGTGCTTGAGGCATCTTCCACACCAGCACTTCTGGTTCTCCACGGTGAATTTTTAAAAAATCTAGTTGTGCAAGACAGTGTTTGCTTTCTCACCATTTCCTATAAATACTTAAAATGTTATGCATTTTGACACATGGCCCACAACTGGCCAAGCCACACTCCATAGTTCTCACAACTAGACTGAATTTGCCAAAACCCCTGCAGCTGTGGCTTTTGCTTGTGAAAGGCCAGAGCTTTGCCTACGTGATTGAAATGTGGCCAGACAGGTGAGGTCCAGGTTATGCCAGAAAAGAAACTAGTTTGTATGACGTGCTGTCCGACAATGCTGGAAGTCAAATATGTTAATAGTTGTGTTGCCGACTGAAAAAAGGGAGGGAGATGCAAGATAATGTTGCACATTTTCAGACAGTCCTGGAAGGCATTTATAGTGTTGCACTCTGTTGTTCACATGAAAAGGAATAGAAATAGTTTCACAATGAACAAAATAAGAGAGCTTGAGAGAAAAGTTGAATCCCTGGATCCTTTCTCACCTCTGCACAGCTGGCCAATCATGACCTGAAGTGAGTGTGAATGTTGGATTGTCATTTCGGAAAGTTACAGAAATTGTCGGACACAGCCCCTCCTAATCCGACGTCGGAAAGGTGTGGGGGGAGGAGGTTTCCGAAGTTATTCAATTTTCATTTGAGAAGTAGTTCTGAAGAAGCATACTGGCAGCTGTGGAGTGTGGAACTAAACTGTGGGGTGTCGCCATCCTGCAAGTGCTCATGGGGTTTTTCAGTTACCTCAAGCTGGCACCTGGCCTTTGTGTGCAAAATGGCCAGGTGCCAGCTTAGCTTGTTTCCTGGCTGTTGTCTTTGCAATATGTGAGTTTGCTCCACATATTATGTGGAAACTTTGTTGGCCTGAAGACAGGTCTTTGACATGTGCCTTTGTTCTTCTCAAAAAGGTTTTCTATTTAACAGCCAGTCAGGGCATTAAGTTAACAGCACATGACCCACACGAGAGTAACGGTAATCAAAACTGTTTTGACTAATGCAGGCCTCATTTTCTACATAAAAGCAATAGCTGGCTTTTTCCAGTCTGATGTTTTATGTTTGTTCTACAGGACACACAGCATGTCGTGCCTCGTGTGTCTTCCCTTCCACTGTATTAGAGGTTGTGATATGTGCGGTACCCGAATGTGGTTCTGCACAAACTGTTCAATTTGCTATGCATGTCCACCAAACATCCCTTCAGTAGTTGATAAAACTTTGTGTCAGAATAAAAAATTGCATTTACAATTTCATTTTGTAATGAATTCATGTATTTTACTTTGAAATGTATGCATGGGCAAATTTTAACTGTATCTGAGAACATGCAGCATGCATTAATTAGGCACCTGCTGTTTTATTGTACAGACACTAACTTTACGCACATACAAGAAAGATGTTATCCAACTGTGCGCACTTCTTCGCAGGTTTTGTATTTATCTTCATTGGCTCTGCAATCCTGTACTTCTTTCAAATGCTTAATGATTCTTTTCCCTTTATAGGTGTGCCTGAATCGGCAGTGCCAGAATGTCAGTGTCTTTGGTGTGCACGAGTGCTCTGGAAAGTGCAATGGACGTGGGGTGAGTGCAAAGTACCTACTAGGTCAATATTTAGTTATAAATTATGCACTTAGCCCGTGAAACTGTCCTTTAAGGACTTTGTATTTATCCATTTTTGACGAACTAAACAAAATGAAGACCTTCTTTACTGCCCTATAATTGCACACAATAGCAGAGCAGAATTGTATTTACAGTGCAGCCTGTGAGTTATGGCGGCTGTTCCTATTCTGTATGATCAATCTTCATTGTCCCACTGAGGTTAAATCAATCCCATTTATCAGCATCACTTATGGTCTACTTATAGTGTTGTCCATCATTTTCTGGCTATACAGTGAGAGAAGATTCAGTGCAGCACTGCAGGGAGAGAAACTCTGTTGCAGTATAAAAGTCTTCCTGCCAAGAAATCATCACCTTTCTCACCTCGCAGCATTTCTTATCAATAATTCAACAAGGGGTGCTTTTATGTTTTATTTACTTTGTTGTTCAGTTTTTCGAATCAAACACTTGCCAGCTGCTAAATTAGTTTACAGTATCCTCTGATCTTCACTACCAATTATATCAATTTATAGCGCAGAGGTTGTATACAGTAAAAAATCAAAGCTGTGATACTAAACCAGTATATTGCTTAAACTCTTATATCTTGTAACTAACCAAAGACCCCTGATCCAAATGGGTCCATCGATAAAGAAATCACGTTGTTATGCTCAACAACAAGTGAAACGTTGTAGCTGCCAGTTGATCGGCTCACTGCAATAAATGTAATCAAATAAAAAAAAATACTTTGCAAGATTTCTGTAGAAAAAGTATAGAGAAACAGTTTTCCATTAAGAGCGTGGACTTGAGCTGCATCTTCCCTCCTGCCGAAATATCTGCCAAATCAATTTGTCTGCCATTTTCTCAAACACCTCGCACAGTACTGGACCTGACTGGAAAAGTAGTAATTCTGAATTCACTGTAGGAGTTTAAAGAATATTGTTTGCCTGCAAGTCAGCTCACTTTTTCTTGCACTGGTACTCAGATACATAGGTATCAACATTTGTTGCATATTAAAGCAGGTGGCACCTTTTTAGATTTTCTATAGCTAATAACCCTACATCAATTGACATCTTACAGTTGTTCTCCATTGCTTAAACACTATAACCAGGCTATTGAACTAAAATTTCAAAACCATAACTCCATTTTTCCAAAAGCACACCCGTTTCTCTGAACTCTACACACAAATCCCTTCATTTCTCATTGCCTACACCATGTGGTCATTGAGAAAGCACTGACATTCAATTTTAAATACTCAATCAGCACAGGTTGAGCTCAATTAGCAGACAGCTACCCAGGTGGAAACACAAACAGTCAAAATTGATAACACACCAATCAGAAGCTTCAAAAGATAGATAAAAGGGCCAGAGTCAGTTCATTCAGTTGTAGAACAATGGATCCAGAGAAATCTGAAGAAAGAGGTGTAGGACACCAGAGAGGAGGAAGAGGAGGAGGAAGAAACGCAGTATGGAGAGGAGGAAGAGGTGAAGGAAGAGGAACCGTAGGGCTGCGTCCGAAAAGTGAAAAAAATCTCCTTTTTAACCTAAGAAAAGTTCACTAAGGAATAAAAAAATGTGTGCAAATGTTTTCATTTGTTTTGTTCATTTCTTTTGTGTTCATCATGTGAAAAGGTTTTTGAGGGGAAGAACCAAGCAACATTTATTACTATCTCAAATATTTGACACACCCTTGGATATAGTAAAATGATTTATTCCTTTTTCAGAAGAGCAAACAGTGGATATAATCTGTGTCTGTATTGTTGTTTTTTCTATGCATTTGTTCCACAGACAGACATAGACCGTTAATAGATATGTATATGCTTTTGTATTGTAACATTTCCCTTCACACACACATAAAACCCCCTCAAATCATACCTCCCTCTGAGTCCCCAAGTGCCTCTTAACCTCGTCACCCAACGTGAAGGAGAGTCCATGGCCTGGAGGCAGGGCAGGCACTTGACTGTACGTCTGCGCTAAATGTAAATCCCCCACAGCTGCACAGCTCCCTCTGCACCTCCCTTCCTCCTCCATCCTCCCTCCAACTGACAGTTGGACTGTGTTACCTCGCCAGGGAATCCTCCTGGATCAAACTTCTGCACTGGAAACCTGAGGCTTTACGGGATGGACTCTCCCATGCACATGTTTTATCAGTTATGACTCTTTGTGCACACACTTGCACAGCCAGTGTTCTCTTATCTTGAAAGTCACTTAGACAAAAAAAAAAAAACACAATTCCGTTTTCATCTTGTTATTTGGGGAAAGACGATTTGTCGATCATTTATATCTGGACTGTAGCTGGAAGGAATACAAATGCCTTTTCTACTATTTTATGCAGGAAGTGTCAATGTAGCATGTAATGTAAAATAAAACAACTTTGTTTGCAGGTGTGCAACAACAAGAAGAACTGTCACTGTGAAGCACACTGGGCCCCTCCATTCTGTGAGAAAGCAGGCTTTGGTGGGAGCATTGACAGCGGGCCAATGAGACTGGCAGGTAGTGTGTAAGATTTCTTTTCTATCCTCACTCATCTAGATAGAAAAACAACTGCAGTAACTCCGAAATAACCAACACTAAGCTGAACCAGCTGCACTTTGTACATCTCTTTCCTGCAGCGTCGGTACTGGATTGATGTGTGGTTTTGGACTGGAGTTCAACTTTTGTGTTGTGTTTTTCAACACAACTCCCCTTCCACTCAGCAATACATTACACGACACAGTCTGTAGTTTTAAAAGAGAAAGAAACTGACTTCTAGTCCTTAGAGAGAAGAACAGAAGGAACAGAGAAATGTGAATCACACAACTGTGCTGCTGACCGTGGCCTAGCTGTAACGGTCTTTGCGTTATGTCCTGTCATTGTTCTGTGCTGTAGATGTGCGCGTGTGTGTATTAATGTGCGTGTTGTCATATATGGCATCAGCCGACAGCGTGGTCATTATTGTGGCAATCCTGGTCACACTGGTCAGCCTTCTGGTAACCACCGTGATCATCTTTCTGAAGAGGAAGACTCTGCTGCGCCTCCTCTTCACCAACAGGAAGAGCACCTTGGAGAAACTCAGGTGACGTGTCTCTCCACGAAACAAAACAAAGAGCCAATGAGGTTTGACTGTGGATCAGTGACATGTTGTGAGGCTGCTTACACTGCAGCGAAAACCCTTATAAATATAAGGATTAAATAAATAAATTTAATATAGATTATTTGGATTTTAAAGTGAAATTATTTCATTATTTTAATGCTGTTAAAACAGTTTACAGTTTGGCTCCAATGTCTTATTTTCTACTGACAAAAGTAAGCCTGGTTGCACATAATATTTGGCAAATAAAATAAATGGTTGTTTTTGTGTAAAGAACAGAATATTCTTGCCCTGTTAACTAGTTTGAGTGTGATTTCTCAACAACCTAACATGCCACTTCTCTTAAATGAAGAATTTATGATGCAAATATAAATAAAACCTAGTATCACAATTTTAAAAAGGTTAACACTTCCTTTTTACAGATCAGTAATTACCTAATGTTCAGCTAATAATTACCAAGAAGTAATTTAATATGTAATTTGATTATAATTATAAGGGAAATAAAGATTGTGTTCAACTTCGTACAGTTCATTAATTTCCAGTGAATTGCTTGTGTAACTGGAGAGTATTTTTATCCATGAACAGCAGGTCATGCAAACATAATTCAGCATATAGGAAAAGAAAAGATTTTACTAATAAATGAATAATGTATTATGTTATAATTTTATATACTTTGAACAATGTTTTGAGTTTAAATTTTAGTTTAGTTTAAATAATCTCTGTAGGCCTACTCTATTAAGAGCATGGTATGCAGATGTTAATAACAACAACTGTCACAAGCTAATTTTACCAACCATTATTATTATTTTGAGATACTTCCTTATGTTCAAAGACTAAATGCTTAGAGAAAATGGAGAACTGCAGACATTTGTAAATGAGATGTGATACATGCTTTCAAGTAACTTTGCTGCAGCTCCCTATATCTGCCTAACTGTCTGAAAGCTCCTCTTGTCCTGTATTATGAATGAAATTCGTAAATTTTCATTGTAGAGTTTTTTTCTCATAATATTACCCAGCTTCGTAATTTAAAATTTTTAACCTACAACGGCCCTAATACGCCGTTGAGCAACTGTTATTTTTTATGAGTAATATTCATAAACATGAAAAACAGGCCTGTATTTTCAAATATGATCAGCTGAGAAACACAAACCGGTTAATTTTTCATCTTTAGTTTAACTGATTATACAGAATATGTGAATATACCAGAAATGTCAAAAAAAAACTACAGAATGGATCTTTAAATACTTTTGTTGTGCTTGTAGATCTGTGGAGGCCAACAGACCAACCAGCCCCATCAGGAATCAGTCCATGTACAGGCCAACAGCACAACGCAAGCCTCCATCAAAACCCTCTGGAGCCAACATATATAAGGTGAGTCACTCGCTATAATATGTCTGTTACACATTTGGCAAGCTGTTTGATAGATGCAGTAATGCTGTACACTTATCTGTTCATATAAATGATATATCTACTGCATATGTGTGTTTGTGTGCTCATTTCTGTCGCGGCCCATTTGATTTGATGTCTTTTGTAATCACGCTCTATTAAAGGCTCCACTAACCTGCAGCCAAGCTTCGGTTTAGAGTTGTCATTATTCCAGGCTTGTTGACAAAACCAGATGACAGCAGGCCGGGTAATTGATTCAGCCTCACTATATCTGTCTCTAAGAAATATTAATTACGGTGCTTTTTTCGTCAGGAGGCAGACAAACTTTAATTGAGAGATCTCTCCATTTAAATGAGACTCAGGATGTTATTTGAGCCCCTTTTTATTATTTGTTTTTAATAAAGCGATTTTTTTAATGCGAAGGGGGCCAAGTTGATTGATTCGGGCAGAAGAGAAAAGTAGGTTTGATTTGTTCATTGGAGAATGATAAGCACAGAGGGAGATTACTTATCATTTCTGTGTATGACACACTGAAGATACATGCATTTATAAGCTCGAGTGTGTATATGTTGATCTGATTTGTGTTTGCACTTGCCTGTATCTGCAGCAACTGTATATAAAAGTGATATTTCATATCATAATTAAGAGTAGAAGTTCATCCAGTTTATGTAAATTCAGTCCACCAGTGACTATTTGAAACAGCCTGTCCAGTCTTATTATGGTCACCACTTCAGCCACTCGCTGATGTCCAGATGTCAGTCAGCTCTCTTTGAATACATCTGCATCAAGTGTGCATGCTGCGTGTGTGTGTGTGTGTGTGTGTGTGTGTGTGCGTGCTGCATGTGTGTGTATGTGTGTGCGTGCTGCGTGTGTGTGTGTGTGTGTGTGTGTGTGTGTGTGTTGTCCAGCAGCCAAATCCTTTCTGGCCATTTTAGGTGTTATTGGTTTGTTCTGGAGCGGAGGGGTAACAGCTGGTCAGGACATGTGGTCAGACTCTGGCTTTTACAATTTCACAACGTCATATCTAATAATGTTGTTTTCCAGTTTTATGACCAACTCTGACATCAGCCGCTTCACTCTAATGAGAACTTTATGACTGACTGGAATTGTACTTTTTAAGCACGCACAACACCTTAATATCGCAGGTTAAAGCTTTTATTAATCATGACACAAGGCTAGGGCTGCAGGCAGCTAATGTGTTGATTCTTTGTTTGATTAGTCCTTTAGTCTACAAGGTGTCTACAATCACAATTGCCCAAAGGTCTGTTGGACATCTTCAAAGTAAAGGTCTTAAAAGGTCCAAAATTATGACCTGATCCGACACTTATGGAAAACCACCAGGATTGAACATGCATGAATACAATCTAAAAGGGACCACAAGACTCTAAGACTGAATGGACCAGAATATAACTAGATCCAATCTTAAGTGCCGTTAACCCAAACAGGAAAACAAACAGAAAAGGAACACCACAAGTGACAGCAGCATGATGCAAATTAGCCGAGAGCAGAAATACAGTTCTCACTCTCTGTCTCACCTCAAAAAACACAGTTTTCTCCTGTGCTGAAGCGGCATGTGGTCAGAGCTGATAATGAGTCTGCTTGAATCCACTTGTACATATTGATGACACAAATACGTGACCTGCGCCAATACAGTGTGACCCTACCTAGCACTTCAAAATGCTGCTTGTTTGGTCCAACCAAAAGGTCTAATACCAAAAGACAGTGAATTGTTCCATTTACCATTATATAAAACTGAGAAAAACAGAAATTCATCACATTTCATTAGCTGGAACCAGCAAATCTCTGTTATATTGCTTGATAAAAGACAAATAATTTATAATTAAAATAGTTGCCCATTCATTTCATAACAGAAAATAACAGAATAATCTCTTATTGTTTCAGCACTACGCAAGATTAAAGTGTTTAAATAGTCGGATCTGATTGGCCTTTTTCACAGAGGACATTCTGACATGTCACAGTAGGAAAAGCACACGTGTGAATAATAAAATTAATGATGGCTAAATTTAATTTAGCTGCTTTAGTTTCAGGGGCTTGTTATTTTGCATGGTGTTTTCATGGCTGACTGGGACACTTGAATAGAGTGGAGTTAATGTTATTAGTAACGCCTGTGCTTTTACTGCTTTGACAAGCCAAAGTGTCTACCGTCAGAAATGCCAGTGTCGTAACAGATGACACATAACTGCTGGAATGACTGAAAATAACGTCCTCTCATCCTCTTTGCAGCCATCTCTCCTGAGTGCAGAGCCTCTTCTCCCTCCACACAACTTCCACTCTCATAGCCTGCGCAGACTGCCCCTCTACCAGCCCCTGCACATCAGCCAGCCCATACCGGCGTGTCTGAGTGTGGGCCAGCCCACATTGCCTCCTCTCCCAGCCCACCTCAGGGTCCTGCCGGCCCACACGTCCCTTTCCCCACCTCGAGTGCCACCTTTTCTCAGTCTGCCCCGCCAGCAGTCATCGTACAGAGTGGACCAGGTTTGTTTGCAAAAATGTAGAGGAATGGTTTGTTTTTGTCTTTTAAATTCTGCAGTAATGACATGCTTAGATCCCCACAGCTTTAATGGACCATATACTATATATGTATATGGCAAATTGAAGTTGTGTATATTTTACTGCACATTATTTCTGACCTTTTTCCAAGCCATACCACAGATTTTTACATTATTTCTCTACAGCTAACAATTATTGTCATTGTCTATTAATCTGTCGATTATTTTCTCTGTTAATCGATTAGTTGTTTGATCTATAAAATCTCAGAAAATGGTCGATCAGTATTTCCCAAAGCTCAGGATGATGTCCCCAAATGTCTTTTTTTGTCGACAACAACTCAAAGATATTCAGTTTACTGTCATAGAGGAGCAAAGAAAATTACTCAAACTGATTAATCTATTATCAAAATAGTTGCTACTTAATTAAATACTTTACAACTAATTAATTGGTCGTTGTAGCTCTATACACATTCCAGGCATCCATCAGTGTTATTTCATTTTAATAAAGTATGAAAATAAGCCTGCTGAGACTTGAAACCTTCCTGAAAGAAGTCACAGTGATATTTAGTTACATTCTCATCGGTGCGTTTACAGGCACTCTGACATCTGACATTTGAGTCAGCTGCTGTAAAAGCATTTAAATCTCACTGTTCTGCAGCTTTCTGTCGGATCACGTGATATACCTCAGCAGATGAAGTTTGCATAGTAATTATAAAAATTGGACAAAAACAGTCTTAGCAGAATTTTTAAGTCAACATGGAAAATTAGTCCTTAAAGTGCTGATAAAAATGAGAATCTCTAATCACTTATGGTGTACAAACAAACATGGGTGCTGTAAAATAATACATTGGGGTTACTTATTTCTCAGACTCCACGGTTTCAGTGGGCACACAGATGAAGAGTTTTAAAGTCTCACGTTGCATTGCCACATGACAGTAATGTAACTCTAACAGTAACTAAAGCAGAAGAAATGCTCACTGTGATGGATTACCTATGTCAAGCAAATTTGAAGTCTCATGATTTTCACACTGTAGTGAAATGAACAGAAACCAATGGAAAGGAATGGAAGGTAGGAAATCAATCTGAAAACCGTGGTACTCTTTAAACATGTTCCACAGTAATGTAAAATATATGCAAATTGTAGTTAATGGTCTGAAACATGTACAGCCACCTGTATGGTCATTTTTAAAGGTTGTAGCAAAGTGTTGGACACCAGAACTCTGCACTGCGGTCGGCTTGCTTGCCCACATATCGACAGCAAAATTCAATCCGTCTCCCTCCCCGTGACCCAACTCCTGAGTAAGGTGCTGCTTTCTGCTGAGCCAGTGGTATTGGATGCAGTGGAGATAGTAAATCCATCTGTCCGCTGGATTTGGTGGGGGATCCAAATCCTGTACCGGCACAGCAAGGAGAGCTGTGTTGGATGGCAGCAGTTAGTGAGCCGCGGCAGGGTGCACGGGGAATTATCAGATGTGTGCTGCTTTAAAAAAAAAAAAATAACACAAGGACATTAGCTTTGTCATTTGACACTTTCTCTCTTCTGGATAAAGAACATCACATAATCCCAGATGTAAAGGCAGAGCATGAAGGACTTAGAGGGAGGTGTGCGGAAATCCACTGTTTATACCTCCAAAGTTAATCATTCAGGTGAGAAGCAGCAGTGGTGGAAACTAAGTACATTTACTCAAATTCAGTTTTGAGGTTCTTGTACTTTACTTGAGTATTTCCTTTTTTCCACTACATTTTGGAGCCCAAAACTGTAAACTACCTTTTATGCCACTACATTTATTTTTACAGCTATAGTATATATCAGATTAATGCTTTACATTAAAAAAAACATATGAGTTTATAAAATACAATACTTTTTTGGGCTCATGAATGCTCACAAGAAAGCAGTGTCTATGGGTTGTGAGCAGTTACCCCAAAGAGACATTTTCCCTCTAAACTTCTCAGATGGCTTCATTTAAATAACTGCTTGAAGCCTAAAATGGTCTAATGATTCGATATTTCACAAAAAGGCAAAGAATAGAGAAAAGTCCCAATGTTTTTTTTTTGTAGCAGAACTTCTTCTTTCCTCTAACATTAATCACTACCTCCATCTCGCAGCAGGAAAATGCAGCTTACACATTAGTGAATCCGTATTAAAAATCTTTTATGTGATAGATAATAATATGCCAGTCGAGGGCCATTTTTCTGCAGAATGAGTACTATTGCTTTTACATTTTGCTGATGATACTTTTGCACTTCTACGTAAGTTAAAGATCTGAATACTTTTTCTACCACTGAGCAACAGAGACAGCTGGCATCTCATCAAGCATTGCAGCATATCCCCCTTGATTGATATGAACTTACACTGTTGCTGAAAGGCCACTGCTTGCTTTATAAACAGGCTGCTCACCGGCCTGCCAAAACAATGAAACCCTGCTACCTGCTAATATCTACGAACTCACTTTGCTGTAATGAAACAGATGGCGTGAGCAGAGGTGGCACATGTATTGTGGGTCAGAAACAGAAAAGAGGGGTCTGTTGAGATTTAATATAAAAGGCAGCAAGGACGTACAGGGCATCAGTCCTTAAACAGAAAATGTATCACAAGCTTATTTTAATACTCACCAGGTCCTCCCCTGCTGTCTGTGCCAATGTGCCTCATTTTAAAATACTTTTTCTCTCTTAGGCATGCGTGCCGACTGCATCTCATTCATTCTGAGGTGTTTCCAGGGGAATAAAGCCTATCCTGCATTTATTACAATGAGGCGACGCATGAAAAGAAAACAGTGTGGGCGCTGACAATTTTCACAAACAGACCTGCTTGCTATTATCTTGTTCCGCTGAAGGAAAAATACATATCAGATACGTGCCAGATCTAAATAAATGTGATGTGAATAAGCTTAAACCCTGTTCAGACACGCTGCAAAAGTAGACTGCAGTAGTTAAAATTATGCCTGTCCAGAATGTCATCTTTTCAGGAACTTAGAAAAATAGCTTTGTTTTTGGCCAGACGAACATGCATTTTTCAATTCCTCCGGTGGGTTTTGAAAGGTGCTTGTAAGCCCAAGGCTCGTAGATCTTTCTCATGCCACGGAGGACAGTGCAATCCTTCATTTTGAATTAAGATGTGAACACGACCAAGACTCCAGTTACAGTGTAAGGTTTTCTGCCAAGAGCGGCATTAGAATGCACATGGGTCCTGGATTATTTTTGCATTCAAATGGATGCATCTGTCCATTTACATCTTTGTTCTCTTCTGTACACTCCCTCGAAAAACAGCCTGATTTAGAGTTATTCTTCATTTAAACCAAACGGTCCATAAATTACACGAGTTTGTTAGGGATGACCACAGTGGGTGGTACATTGTATGTGGAAATCTGTGAAATGCGCTATTTATTTCAGTTACTATTCTCACAGATGTATCTTATTGGATCACAGGAGTCCTGTGTATGTTTTATTACCCCCAACATCTCAGCAGGTAAGAACAGTATCCACATGGGACTGTAATGCAGATTCAGAGTAAACCTGCTGTTCAGTCTGATTAGCCTCTGTGGGGCATCTTGTGTATTTAACTGCATCTGAACAGCTTTGGGCTGTTTTATGGAGATAGTTTTGCACATTTTGGGTTAATAAAAACTTTTTTTCTCAGTTAAGAGTTGAAGAGGTCATATTAACAGGGCTTAAACCAAGAAAGTTTTTGGTGCCTGAAATGTGTTCGGAGTTTACAACAAAGATGGAGGGTACAAGACCGTAACTTTGTGTTGAAAAGTGATGGGGACATAGGGGCTCAGATTAGGGGTGTGACATACACTTACGAAGTCACGAAACATTACACAGTACGATACTGGGTTCACAAGAACAAGATGAGAAGATAATAAGCTAAGCCACGCCCCGAATACTCAGCTGGCCAATCACAACACAGTGTAGGACTTGCTCTAACTGTGGTCCGACACTTTCATGGCTGCGCCTCATTGACTCTGCAAAATGAGTCGTTTTCTAGCTTTTTATTTTTTTTGCTGTATTTTTCCAAGATATGGTCAAAGCTGTTCCTGGGGCACTTTTAATAGTTACAGTCGAAACCCAGAGAGGTGGAAAGTAGAAATACGATTTAGTCACTTTCCAAAACCTAAAACAAATCCAGGAAAATGTTGGCTGTCTGTTGTTTCTACTTAATATTAAGTTAGCTAACGCTAGCTAACTCAATACTGAATGTAATGTTATAAATCCCTACCGTTCTGCTTTGTAATGATTGTAATAGTGAACAGAGACCTATCCAGCTGTACAGAAGCAGTGTTGATCCTTAATATCGTTGTCCTCTTTCTCAGTAGTCAATAATCATACGGTGGTTAAATTTTACTCTGTGATGGGTAACGTTTAGCTCCTGTCTTTATTTTTTTCACGGCAGTTTGACAGCCTGAATACAACCTTCAGATGCACAATGCAACTGCAAAACTGTCTGCTTCTTTCTGAGATCGCTTTTTCCAAAAATTAGACAATATTTCTCCAGGGATTGCAGTAATAGACAGTGGCAGCACCGTGATAAAAGTCCAACAGGTCAGACTTAGCTACAGTAACTAAGGGGGCATGGCTTAGCAAAGGGTTAATTGGAACCAAACCATGAAATATCACCCCAGACAACAAAAGTATGTGGACAGGGGTGTCTACACACTTTTGGCTATATAGTGAAGAAAGAGAAAAGTACAGACATACTATAATAGAAATAGAATAGAATAGAAAAGAAAACCTCCTTCATGCAAAGTTATGCTCATGTGAAACCTTTCATTAATGTTTTAAACCTTCCAGTTCTCGAAGAGCTATCCATGCATGATGTGAAAAATCTTTTTTCTCTGTGTGCATAGTACTTCCTATGCAGTATTCCTCTTAAGTGTGTGTGTGTGTGTTTGTGTGTGTGTGTGTGTGTGAGAGACGGTAGCGTGGTTGCTGGTAGCAGATGTTTATCAATGCTTCGCCTCCTTGCTGTAGATTAGTTACACATGATGGCCCCTCATTCAGATAACCTTCTACACTCACACAGCACTGCCACAGAGGTGGTGGTGACAAAGGGGGGAGAAGGTTTGGGATTCACCATCATGTAAGCTGTGGGAATTCAGAGAAGATACCGATAACACAGTGCCCTCTAGTGAAACGGGTCTGCTTTTGTCTCCAGAAAGCTGCTAATCTACACTCACCTAAAGGATTATTAGGAACACCTGTTCAATTTCTCATTAATGCAATTATCTAATCAACCAATCACATGGCAGTTGCTTCAATGCATTTAGGGGTGTGGTCCTGGTCAAGACAATCTCCTGAACTCCAAACTGAATGTCAGAATGGGAAAGAGAGGTGATTTAAGCAATTTTGAGCGTGGCATGGTTGTTGGTGCCAGACGGGCCGGTCTGAGTATTTCACAATCTGCTCAGTTACTGGGATTTTCACGCACAACCATTTCTAGGGTTTACAAAGAATGGTGTGAAAAGGGGAAAACATCCAGTATGCGGCAGTCCTGTGGACGAAAATGCCTTGTTGATGCTAGAGGTCAGAGGAGAATGGGCCGACTGATTCAAGC
>NC_060164.1:17753636-17777096 GCF_021292245.1 Micropterus dolomieu
TCCCAGATGTGCTCAATTGGATTCAGGTCTGGGGAACGGGCGGGCCAGTCCATAGCATCAATGCCTTCCTCTTGCAGGAACTGCTGACACACTCCAGCCACATGAGGTCTAGCATTGTCTTGCATTAGGAGGAACCCAGGGCCAACCGCACCAGCATATGGTCTCACAAGGGGTCTGAGGATCTCATCTCGGTACCTAATGGCAGTCAGGCTACCTCTGGCGAGCACATGGAGGGCTGTGCGGCCCCCCAAAGAAATGCCACCCCACACCATTACTGACCCACCGCCAAACCGGTCATACTGGAGGATGTTGCAGGCAGCAGAACGTTCTCCACGGCGTCTCCAGACTCTGTCACGTCTGTCACATGTGCTCAGTGTGAACCTGCTTTCATCTGTGAAGAGCACAGGGCGCCAGTGGTGAATTTGCCAATCTTGGTGTTCTCTGGCAAATGCCAAACGTCCTGCACGGTTTTGGGCTGTAAGCACAACCCCCACCTGTTCTGACCGTTTGAGCAGACACATGCACATTTGTGGCCTGCTAGAGGTCATTTTGCAGGGCTCTGGCAGTGCTCCTGCTCCTCCTTGCACAAAGGCAGAGGTAGCGGTCCTGCTGCTGGGTTGTTGCCCTCCTACGGCCTCCTCCACGTCTCCTGATGTACTGGCCTGTCTCCTGGTAGCGCCTCCATGCTCTGGACACTACGCTGACAGACACAGCAAACCTTCTTGCCACAGCTCACATTGATGTGCCATCCTGGATGAGCTGCACTACCTGAGCCACTTGTGTGGGTTGTAGACTCCGTCTCATGCTACCACTAGAGTGAAAGCACCGCCAGCTTTCAAAAGTGACCAAAAAACCCGCCAGGAAGCATAGGAACTGAGAAGTGGTCTGTGGTCACCACCTGCAGAACCACTCCTTTATTGGGGGTGTCTTGCTAATTGCCTATAATTTCCACCTGTTGTCTATTCCATTTGCACAACAGCATGTGAAATTGATTGTCAAACAGTGGACAGTTTGATTTCGCAGGAGTGTGATTGACTTGGAGTTACATTGTGTTGTTTAAGTGTTCCCTTTATTTTTTTGAGCAGTGTAGTTTAATGCTGTGACTTGTTACCTGTTATCTTGTTAATTGCATTTGGGAACAATGTTATTATTCATTTTATCTGTCATTATGACTTTATGTATTCATGCTTCTGTTTACTTTTCAGACCTGTGCCGGTGTTGCCCTACAGACCACCAAAGACTCATAAGGACTGCTGAGCTCTTGACATCATGGACGAGTAGATCTCCCACCAACAGTCGGAGACTTAGTTGATTTGCACTAAATACTGAGACTCTGTAAGACCTTTCGGACACTTGGAAGTATCACAGAGTTTCCAGTGAAAGAGGGCTAACATCCCACCTCGGTGCTATGCCTCTAAAGGTGCTTTGTTGTCCTCGCTCAGGTACCAATTAACTATTTATCTATTTAAGTATTTAACACCGATATTACCAGTGTGCACAGAGCTCTCCGATCAAGAGTGACCTTCCCAACGGAAAAGTTTAGAAGAAAAGGAAACATGGTGTGAGATATATATATATATATATATATATATATATATATTTTTTTATTTTTTTTTGCATTTGGTGATTTTTATACTTTTTTTTTTCTCAAATGAAATTCTAAAATAACAATGATGTTTTTATAACCAGTGAAGTTGCTTGAATAATTGAAGCGCAAAAAAGGACTAAAATGAAGATAAAGGGAAATGAACGTCAGTTGTTGCAGTAGCTTGTGGGCTGTAGAGCAGTGTTATTTATTCCATTTTTCATATTTTTATTCTGTATTCAATACCAAATACGTATTTTGTATCCGTGTCGACACGGTGCTACAAAGTAGATATTAATCAAAAAATGCTTTTTTATTAACAGTGGACTCATATTAAAGCCTCGGACTACATTTTTATGGGATTAATCCAATCAACTCATTTTACAGTCTCATGACCAGGCTCTGTTATTCCCTCATAAGTTCACTTGTGCAGTAAAGTGCAAACAGGAAAAGTATTCTTCACAAATTTCAGACTGGCTCTGGCACACCGCTTGGGGCGTGTGTTGGACGCTCTACATGTTCTCCTGATACTGGCAGACGCTGCGGAGTCTCAACAGATTTGACAGACTGATTGTGTTCCAGAGAATTACACCAACACCAAATAATTCAACACTTACACTGGTGTTTGTATGTTTAACGTTCACGCTCACTTTGTCCTTGAGCATGCGAGCCAAGCAGAATGACTTCAGTGCTGTGAGCTTTCCAAGCTCCTCCTCGACTGTATCCAGCGAGATGCTTCACCGTATCTGTCCCGTCTTTTCTTTTTTTTTGCCTTCATTACATTCCATTTGGATTTTGTACGGCTTCTTGAACTCTGAGATTATTCATGCATTCGCTGCATCTTTCATTTGATTCAAAGCTTAGACTCTGAGTTAAGCAATTTTATTGATGTTATTTGTTGTTGACTTGCTGCATAACTGTTAAAAACTTCACAGCACAGTTCTTTTTCCTGTGTTAGTGTTCATTTTATATTTGCATTGTATTCAAATGCAGTGCTTGTCTTCTCACCACTGCAGAATGATTGAAGCTGGTAAAGCTCTGCATACCTGCGTTGCAGCTGTCTACAGAAGTGTGCAAGCAATGCTTTTTCTTGTTTTGAAAGTGTTCAGATATGTTGGACAGTCAGTGTAACTGCTCGCCGCCGGAAAATATTTGTCAGTGCTGTGTCCGTGTCGTTAAACGTTTATGCCATTTGTAAATTCTAAATGTATTGTTAATTTGCATAAGTGTAACATGTGTAAAACCATTGTAAAATGTAAATATTGTATGTCAGTTATAATTTTTGTTCCCTTTTTTGTTCTTTTTTACAAGCACAGTAATGTAAGAACTGCTTTGAGGCCGTGCCCCATTTACAATGGGTGGTGAAAACGTGATTTTGAAGATTTCAGCGTATAATTTGTTGGCTAGAGACAAATGTTTAAGGATAACATTTAAACTGGGAGATTTTATTGATGAACTGAAAGCCAAATAAAAGTTCCTTTATAACTGTTTACAACAAGTTGATTTAATTTTGTTCTCACTTTGAAGTTATTCAAAAATAACTTAAGAAATAGAGAAGAGAGGAAGTTTTTTTAACCACAAGTGGCTGTTAAAGAGATAAACAAAGATTCATAATAATAATTTTCATCATTTGCTGGACATGAATAATTAACTGACACCATTAGTAACTGTTTTTTGTTGTTTTTTGCCTTTGAGAAGACGAGTGTGCCTAAAGCTCAGCTCACCCAATAACAAAGCCACCACTTTGATCATTCGGAATATTTTTATTTGTAAACGACTTGTATCATAATCCTTCAGTGTAAGAACAACTAGCAACATATGATAACTTAAAAATGTGATGAATACACAACATTTTGCTCATCCTTTTCTCTAATTAACAGCAACCAATAAGCAGTGATTACACAAATATAAGTGTGTCAGAAAAACATGTAAGGTATGTGTAATTTTCCCAGTGATTCACTTTATGAAAGGGTCCCATCAATCTGTGACCTCACTCTTGACATGGGGGTCTGCTCTGCTGTCTCAACTCTGCTGGAGCAGCCTGTCATGGTTGTTTAACACTGCCACCTGCCAGACAACACTGGTCATTACAAAAACTGAAGCACTTCCTCCATCCCTCCATCCCTCCAGTTTTATCTTATCTTGCCTTCATGTGCTCCCTCAAACCACAGGGTAAAGTTGCCCTTGGGCCCTGATTAAGGATCAGAACCCCTAACATTTGTTAACTCAGACCATTACTGGGGAAGAATACAAAAACAGGAAAGGCCTTAACCTCTAAACTGCCCTTATAGTGAACTAAAGAACACAATGGAAACACAAGTAAATAATATTATTCACACCAATGTCTGTTATGAACTAAAATCTTTCACAGATTGTTTTTAAAGGCAACAAACGAAACGGAAGTTAGTGGGCTTTTTTATTAGAATGTGAAACAGTAACTTTGAAGTATGCCATCATACCAACAATTAAGGAGTGAGTAACTTGCAAGTGTGACCGTATGAATGTTATTTTACAAAATAGTTTATTTATTGAACTGTAATTTACTAGTTTCCAGCCACTGGTGGGTGCTGAAAACATTTTATATTTTTTTTTACTAATATGAGTAGGAAGAAAGGAATCGTTTGGCATTTTGGCAAATGCTTATTCACTGTCTTACCTGGAGTTAGATGAGAAGATATAACTGCTATGCTGCAATGTCATGTCTGAGTAGGCCTGAGCAAAAGTATAGTTTACCTCCAGCAGACATTCAGCTAAGGAGACAGAGAGTTAGCTAGCCTGCTGTGCTATCGGTTATTACTAACAAATAAAATGTCTGGAACATAATGTTAAAGAATCGTTTTTACATTTTAGCGTGTCTACAGATTAAATAAACAATACTGTGTTGATTACTAAACTTTAGAGGGCCTGGCTGCCTTTAGAAAGAGCCAGGCTAACTGTTTTCCTCTGAATCCAGACTTAATGCTAAACAAAGCTAACCGGCTGTCAGTCAGCATTAGCTAACTAGCAAACTGTCTCTAAGAAAGCAGGGAAAAAAGGTGTATTTACAGAAATTTTCAACATTTACTTTATCTCCTGTTAGTATGGAGGTAAATTACTGTATTACCTGCTCAGGCCCTTGTTGTCAGCACGGGGACTTGAGATTAGTAAACTACAAAGGTGAAGTTTCTTAAAGGTTAGTTATTCAGATACTTTTACCTAAGTAGCAATACCAAAGTGCAACTTAGAAATGCTATAACTGAAAAGCCTGCATTCAAAATGTTCTTTTAGTAAAAGAACAAAAATGTTTTACTTAATTTTAGTACTTAAGTAAATGTTTCTGCTATAACATTATGATACTGTACAATTTTTGTACACCCCTGTTGGTCCATATATGCACTGGCCCCCATTTCAAATAATGTTTTAATAATGTTACCAAAATACTTTTTTTTTTCTTTTGTTTTTTTCTTGCAGACTGAAAGTAGAGCACAACAGACTTTTGTGCCAAGCTCCTAGCTTTACAGGTCTTCATTTCTGACAAATTAGTGGTTCTTTAACCACTGAGATAGTCCATTTCTAAATTGTGAAATTAAACCACAGTTAATAAATAAATGCTTTTTACACTTTGTACAGCTTGTGTGCTTTGTGTGTGAGCCAGTTGTCATTGTAAACATCAGACCCCTCTGAGTGTCTGCCCATCTATCTCTCTGTGTGTGTGTGTGTGTGTGTGTGTGTGTGTGTGTGTGTGTGTGTGTGTGTCATCTGTTGATGACCTCACTTCTATGGGATTAGTGACCACATGACAACACTGGGTTGGCCGCCTAGTGAGCCTTTCATTTGGCTTCACTTGCAGAGGCGGTGTGTGTGTGCCGTCCAACAGTTCACTGAGAGCTGGAGATTTCTAAACTTAATTTCTGTGGATCTGTAAATGAAGTCTAAATCGGACAGACTGGGAGCTCAGTTGTGATGGCGCAAGACATCACCAATTTATCTGGAGAGGACTATTTTGAGGGGAAATCACCCTGTTGTTCAGACACAGAAGCTTTGAGTCAAGGAGACAAAGAATATGATGATATTTTGGAGCTTAATCAGTTTGATGGACTGCCTTATTCCTCCAGGTTTTACAAATTGCTGAGAGAAAGGAAAGCTCTGCCAGTGTGGAAAGCAAAGTGTGAATTCATGGACACTTTGGCCAAAGGACAGTTTGTCATTGTCAGTGGCTCTGCTAAAACTGGGAGAAGTTCTCAAGTGAGTACTGTGGGGCATTTGACACTTCAGATTGCACTGCCATGGAAAATACTGCACATTTCATATACACAACAGCAGATTCAGCTTTGTTACAGGGAGATACTCAAGCCCTTTCGCTATCAACTTAAAGTGGGGAAGCAACTTATCTCACTCTTATTTTGAAACAGATTCCCCAGTGGTGTGCTGAATTCTGCCTGTCAGTCCAGTTCCAGCATGGCATGGTGGTTTGCACCCAGATTCACGCACAGCAGGCTGTAGATCTCTCCTTAAGAGTGGCTGATGAGATGGATGTTAACATTGGCCATGAGGTCGGTTACAGTGTCCCTTTGGAAACATGCTGCACTAATGATACAGTCCTCAGGTATGGTAAAGCAGTGCTTCCTACTTTGAAATGCTCATGTATCCAGTGTTTCTCTATCTGATTCTTTCTCTCCGCCGCTGGGTTACAATAAAGCATGGTCTTAACACGCAGCTAAATCACCCCGCCTTTTCTTACTCTCAAGAGAGAAGTGAACAAAAGGCTCGAGGGGGCTCTTTTCAGGGGCTCCTCCACAGCTGCCCGGCTCCCTGTCTGCCCATATGTTACACTCCCTCATGTGGGTTCCTTATAAGTCAGCTGGGGAACAAAGAACCTCAGCACATTGAGGGGTGGGAGATAAAGCAGCCGGCAAGTACGAAAGGATCCACTCCCCCGACTAATTATTAGAGTAAATTACACTTAATAGGGGCAAAGCTGATGTGCAGACAAAGTTGCTTTCATTAAGTTGCCATTCTGAGGAATGCTGAATGGATTTCCTGAATATATTGTTCCACTCTTTCAGCCTAGAGGCTTACAATAAAATTAATCTGAGGATTTATTTCAGGCTGTTATGAATTTGAATACAGTGTGCGTCAAGTGTCTCTGTGGTGCACATATTTGCTCCCTGTTAATGTAATGTCAAGCATCCTTGACATCCTTGTCTCACCCACCACAGGTACTGCACAGATGACATGCTCCTGAGAGAGATGATGTCAGACCCTTTGCTTGAGCACTATGGTGCGATAGTCGTGGACCAGGCTCACCAGAGGACCGTAGCCACGGATGTACTGCAGGGTTTACTGAAGGACATCGTCCTGCAGAGGCCAGAGCTCCGCGTGGTCCTCCTCACAGCCGTCGAACCCGACCCCAAGCAGCTGGCCCACTTTACCGGGTCAGCGGTGCCTCTGATCCGCCTGGAGGGTGCGGGCATGGGGGATGTAGTGTACAGCAGCACAGGTGACAGCTACTTCTGCTCTGCCGTCCGTCTGGTGCTGGAGATCCACCACTCAGAAGAGGAAGGAGATGTGGTTGTGTTTTTGGTGACAAATCAGGTACAAAATATAAAATAGCAGTGCAGCATGACTGATGGAATCAATGTCTTCCTCTGACTTTCTTCTTTGTTGACTCCCTACCAGGAGATAGATCTGGCCCATGACATCCTGTGTAATGAGGAACATAGCTTACCCCCTGATCTGGGTAAGCTCCTGCCCGTTGCTGTGCACCCTGGCCAGCCTGGGAATCCACCAATCCTGGGGGAGGAGGAGACAGGCCAGGCCCGCAGAGTATTCCTCACATCCAGTCCAAACGAGGACTTCTTCTGGGCTGTTAGCTCAGTGCGCTTTGTCATTGATGCCGGGCTTGAGAAAAGATCTGTAAGTTAGTACTTATTTGATGTAATTTTAATAAGCATTAAAGTGATTACATCAAGACATCTTAAACATATGAAGGTTGAGTTCCAGCGTTATAAATCATATTACTGCCCAGAAGTGGGGATGTGAATTTTAGGGTCACCCTACCATGTGTTGTTGTTTTAATTAAAATGTTAAGTATGAATTAGGGTCGTAACATCATGTTATCATGTATTGTATTTTGTATCATTATCACACTGTTAGTGCAGATTTGTGTAAATGTTTAAATGTCATTATAATATAATCAGTTATGAGAGAAGTATTCAGATACTTTACTTGAGTAAAAGCAGTAAATAAATTCAAAATCTTCCTTAAGTAAAAGACGAGAGGTATCATCAACTATATCTACTGAAAGTAAAAGTACTAGTTATGCAGAAAAATAGAACTTTAAGTGTTATATCAATACTTTTTTTAGCTTTATTTTATTCTGGTACTTTAAAACATGAGTAGCATTTTAATTTAGTCGGGTTAGAGCTAGTTTTGTCTACTTTACATATTGGGTAGTTTAATCTATATGCATTATACTTTATAAGCTGATAAATGTCTTGTAAAGTAACTGGTAGGCCTAACGATAGTTGTCATATAAATGTAGTGGAGGAAAAAGTAAAGTTCACTGAGAGCTGGAGATTTCTAAACTTCCTCTGAAAAGTAGGGTACTTGAGGTATTAACTATTTCAGGAAATGTACTGCATTTGACCACTGTATATAATCCAAGTCAACACACTGTTACAGGTTTACAACCCCAGAATCAGAACAAACTCAGTTGTCATTCAGCCTATCAGCAGCGGTCAGGCCAAGAGTCGGAAACAGCTGGCAGATCCAAAAGGTGGGAAGTTAAACTGTTACAATGTTCAATGTTTGATGTAAATCTCTGGCTAAAAAAGACCTTTCTAACCTGCAGGCAAGTGTTTTTGTCTGTACCCAGAGGACAGACAGCTTCCCGGTGAGAAACGCCCACACATCGTGGAGTCTGACATCACTTCCACTGTGCTCTTCTTGAAGAGGATGGAGATTGCTGGACTGGGCCACTGTGACTTCATCGACAGGCCAGGTGAGATTTACATAAATAAAAAAATAAACATAAAGAATATGTTTATGGCGGTTTGTTTTGGCCAAACTCCTCTTGTTACCTAACTTTCACATGTCCTCAGTGATAATGACATGAATTTTGAGTTCAGTCAGCCCAATTCCCTTTTGTTCCAACAGACAGGAACTTTTTTTATTAGAGGGCAGTGAGCCGTGCCGCAGCCGAACTGACAGCTCTGCAAGCTTTCTTTTTGAGCTGACCTGCTTCCATGTGCTTTTGTTCCCCCGGATTTATCCGCCCTCGCTAACACAATCACACACACAGACAAAGGCGGCCTCCCATTAGTTGATTAGAGCATAAACATAGTGCTGGTGTGCGAGAGTGTCCATGTCTCTCTTTCACCGTGATGTTCATAGAAAAACATGTTTGTTGCAAAAACAAAATAGAAAATCTCATTTGTACCATGAAAGAATTTCCATTTTGCATAGTGATGCATGGCAGATGTTGGTGAGGATTATAAAATCCTAATCTTCTGCTGCCTTTTTACTCAGCGTGCCCACCAGGGTGCCAGTATACTGTAGGGGGATTCTCCTAGTGGGTCACCATTCTGGATTACAGTTTAGGCAGCATGGACACTGAAAAATAATCCATAATAGTTAAAGTGTATTTGTATGTAATTAATAATCTCCTACTTTAAATACTAGACAGTCATAGAGATAAGTACTTAGTTGTCTAGGGGATTTGTTCCCCAGTTTTCACCCACATGTTCAACATGATTAAGGTTTCATTTTGTAAAAATACTAACAAACAAAAAAACAAATCTTTTCCAACCCAGATCCTGGAGGCCTAATGCAGGCCTTGGAGGAGCTAGACTACCTGGCAGCTCTGGATAATGACGGCAACTTGTCTGAGATGGGCATTATCATGTCCGAGTTCCCTTTGGAGCCCCAAATGGCCAAGACTCTGCTCGCCTCCTGTGAGTTTGACTGTGTCAGCGAAGTGCTCATCATTGCTGCCATGCTAACAGGTAAGCCATGCCTGACATTTGAACAAATAAAATCCCATACAAGACCCTATACATGTACAAAACTATGTTTTCTGTTATGTGTCTTATCGGGTAAACAGTAAATTCTAAACATTGCATTTGTCTTGCGGATTTTTTAGCACCAACTTGCTTCATGATTCCCTCTGTGGACCTGAAGCCAGAGGCAACCCAGTGCCACATGAAGTTCCAGCACCCGGAGGGAGACCATTTCACCCTTATCAATGTCTACAAGGCCTTTAAACAGTGCCAGCAGGATCCATGTGAGTACAGAGAGCACACAAACACACACACACACACACACACACACACACACACACACACACACACACACACACACGCACGCTATGGAGATATATGAATGAAGAAATATCATGGTAACTGTTAGCAAAACAAGTATATTGGCCTAAACAATGATATTAATGGGCATAATAATAATAAATAATCACAACACATTATGATACTTTTTTATAAAAAATTACAATGATCAAAACATATAAAGTCTATTTCAATGACTAAACAAATTAAAACATTTTTGCCTCTGTTCTCTTCCCTTGTTAGACTGTAATGTGGAGAAGTGGTGTCAGGACCTCTACCTGAACCACGCTGCTTTGCTCATGGCTGACGCTCTTCGCGCTGAGCTCACTGACACTCTGAAGAGAATTGAGCTGCCCATCTCAGATCCTGCCTTTGGTTCCCGAAGCAACACCCTCAACATTAAGAGAGCCCTGCTGGCAGGTTTCTTCATGCAGGTCAGACAACACAACTTTATGACACCAGCCAACAAAAACAACAAATTATTAGATCAACATCGACAGCTCACAACATTTCAGCTTACATCAAACACCTCCTGAAGACTCTTTAAGTCCAAACTCCCCTAAAGTGGAACTAATGCAGCAATGTGGAACCATTAATGTAATACTGTGATTTTAGTTTCCACAAGCAATCATCATATGCTTATATATATTAATCTCTTTCTGTTCATTTACAATGTAGGTGATCAAAAATATACAGAAAGAATAATTTGGCTTTTTAAGTTTTGGTTTAATATTCACAATTAAAAACATACTTGGAAAAATTATCTGAATTATTATTTGGCCATAATTGTGCAGCCCTACCACCTTGTGGCCATCAGCATTGCAATACACTGAATTGAACATATTTTTATTCTTCAACTGACAGATCTTACACTTCATCTGACATTTGAACTGCGCATACACAACACCTGACATTGCAACAGCTTACTGTACACACTTGAACTGTCTTCAGATCTTCCACTTCAACTGCATTCATCTTTCAGTGCTTACCCTTAAACTGACACTTCACACCTTCTCAGCTCTCAGGCTTTCTCTGAACAACACCAAAAAACTCGAGCTCTTCTAACTTCCACAACTTTCATACATAATTTTGTCCAACTGCTTTCAGTTTCACACTACAACTGACATCTTCTTTTAGCTCGTACACATGAACTGGCACTATTTTCTTGCAGGACTTCCTCTTCAACTGAATTGAAGCTTCCAGTTCCTATTTATCACTTACACTTCAACTAAATCTTCACCTCGTTTCAGCACTTTGACTTCAGCTAATAATTCACTCACTGTTTACACTCAAATTAACCTTTTTAACCATTTCTGCTTCTCTAAGTTGTTGTTGTATTTAGACTGCCACTTCAACTGTTTCAGTATCTCAACTATTGTAGTTGTTTTAACTTTTTTCAACTTTTCAGCAGCATTGCACAAATAAATGGTCTTGTTGTCTGTTATGTTTGGGCTTAGTTCATGACTTTAAAGATGCATTTTGTATTTGGATGCTCCAGTCTTGCTTATTTAAAAAAAAAAGTATTCTTAGGTACTGACTCCAGTCCCAGTGGTGAAAACCCATCTGCCTGGCTCTGATTTCCCTCAGGTGGCGCGGGATGTGGATGGATCAGGGAACTATTTCATTCTGACCCACAAGCATGTGGCGCAGATCCATCCTCTGTCTGGCTACGGGGCAAAGAGCCCCAAGCTGGGCCTGCCGGAGTGGGTGCTGTTCCATGAGCACTCCTTCTCTGAGGACAACTGCCTCCGCACAGTAACCCACATAACGCCGGAGGAGTAAGTCTCAGCCATGTTCACATTTTGTTCTTTGTATATTTTATTGTGCACTTGGCTTGCATTCACATAAATAACCATTTACCAGTCTGGTTAACCAGCCTGCAGTGTTGCTTTAATAGAAGTACACCTCCAGTGTGTCTTCACATTTGAGGAAGCTTAAAGGTAATCAGACAGACACATTCCCCTTCCATTTTGGACCAGATGTAAAGCTCCAGTTCAGCAGAGACTAGTCATGCTTGTGAGGGAGGTATCATAATCCTGTTCGCTAGTATCAGCTAGTTGGAGAGGGGATTATGGATTGCACAGATCCCTGGGAATGTGGAGCTGCAGCTTAATGGACTAGGAGAAAGCTCTGCAGCCTTTGTCATGCTCTCTTAGGTCTTCCAACTCCTGAAATGTGACTCTGTTCATTGCAGTTAAAAAAAAATGTGAGGATCAGATAAAATATCTGTAAGTCTTCTCTCCAACAAAAGTGGGTGTCAATAAAAACGAACCCCAAATTGAAAACTGGTTTGCAAATGGAAATCACTTAAACTGCGATGCACAAAACGCTGCTTAACACACTGAGCGTTAACACACTGTCCTCTCCCCCCGCTAGGTTCATTCAGATGGCACCGCTGTATTATTTCTACAATCTACCGCCTAGTGAGAGCAAAGACATCCTCCAAAACATTTTGAACCATGGAGCTTCTCAGTACCAAGAGCAGAAACCTCCAACCTTCCAAGAGGAGCCCCAGGAGAACCAGACTTATGATCGCTGTATTATACAGTGACTAACTGACCCACTGTTCCCAGTGGTGGTGGGAAAATTACCAGTAGGACTTGCACTGTACTGTACAAGAGCACGTTGTCTGGATAGCTATATAATTGATCATAGAATTTAATTTCCTTTCATCTGTGCCAGTCATTCCTCATTTTTGTCACAATATCATGTCTTGTATTTATCTTTAGTTACAAAGTGCACCATTATATAAAACAATAAGTGCTGTTCTTTTGTTGATTCTGTCCAATTACTTATATTTGCACTTAACCCTCCTATTCAACAGTTTGCTTTTAAATTTTACAATTTATTTTCACAGTCCCAGTAAATTTTTTTATGATTCTGTGGCTCCACATCTTACCTTTAGTCACTGTCCAACAGTCAGTCACCCACAGCAACGAGGGTCCAGCCTGATTAATGAGGTGCAGAGATAGTTTGGGCCCGCCTGCAGCTCCATCTGGCTTGGATACAGTTCACTAACAGTGGGGTGACCCAGTTCGCTGACACTGCATTGGAAAATATCACGTCCCCTCTTCAGTGACCCGGGTCTGAGTAGTGCAGCACGGACCAAAGCCAGAACCCACTTAAAATCTTTTACTCTGAGTTGACTTTTCAAGGCACAACATCTGCACATAATATATTATATAATAATATATTTGAGGTCATTTAGTAGAGGATTAAATGTTAGGATGAATAATAGTCTAGTATGTTAGATCATACTGTATATTTGTTATCAAAGATCTGATTAAAACCACTTCAACTAAACGTTTAGCAGATGTGGCCTAAGACCACATTAGCATTGTGTGATGCTTTAGGAGAAACGTACAATATCATGAGGGTGACAGAACATCTACAGAAACAATGCATTTAAAATTTTAAAAAAAACTTTTATTTTTTAGATCACAGCAAACCATGCTGATATAAACTTACATTTCTACATACAGCAATGTGGACAAACTAGCCTCTGACTTTGCATTGAATGTTGCCAAGCTATTGCACAATGTTGTTTTGGAAAGTAAATAATGTTGTTTGAACTTGTTTTTAACTTGTCAGCCATCAGTCACACTTCATTCTATTTTATTCACAGCATTCTTGGTGTTATTGAATATCAAAAACGCCAAATATATATTAAATTGAATCATCGGTTTTCTAAGCATGTACCAAATAATATATCTAAGCAACTGTGCGTAAAAGTTAAATGTGATTATACCATCTTTGTTTCTTATGTCGTATGTTTTTGTTTATAGAAAAATGAGGCAATCCAGGTGATATTTGGTACAGTCAATAATAAATCCAACGCAAAGAAGCTTTACATATGAACCACAACAGCTTAAGCAATAAGAAAATTAAAATCTTCTGAATTTACAATTATTTTCACAAAATGTACAATTCAAAACCCGGGATGCAAATGTTAGAAAAAGATGATTACTTTGAAAGGCGCAGGAGGTGACGTTAGATTTGAAACTGTAAATACAGTGTTGCCTGAGCATGTGCCTGTTTATAATGGGGTCTGTAAATTGTTGTTTCCTGTCACAGCATTTCAGATGACAGGTATCAAGTCTTCCCTAGAGTAGGGCTTGGATGGCCGGCGAGGTGTAGAAAAGTGGAGTTAAAGTCTTGAGTGTCTTCCTCGCCACGGTCATTTCATTATCACAAATGCGTACCCGTGTTGTCACTTCCTGTTTGCGGGTTCAGCTGCTGCAAGAGCTCTATGTAGAGCATGATGCGGCTGAGGAGAGGTGCGTTTTTCTCAGCTCGCAGTAGCTTGGAGTACACATTCTTATAGCTTTTCAACAGCTCCTCATCCTTATTGCTGTAATAAACAAAAATGAGTTAGTCAGGAGTGAAGGTTTCAATGATTTTAGATACTTAAAAATACCATAATGGTTTTAGAATCTTGCTCACCTTGGTTTCCGTTTCATTGTCGTCATCAGTTTGATCAGCTGCAGCAGCAGGAAGGAAAAACTTGGCTCAAACACACCAATTAGCTTCATCACTTCCTGGAGGTTCAGTCCTGAGGTGGGGCCACTGGCCACATCAGCTGATTCAGCAGGGTATGGTTCACTCAACTACAGGACAAGAAGGGAAGAGAAAAGATGTTGTAGGTTACAATGTATGATCTAGAAAAGGGCAACTGAACAACGCTTTGCAAAGATGAATAAGCAAGAGAGCATTCCCATCTGCTACTCTGGAACTCACATCTACCTGCTCCTCCAGCAGCTCCTTATGAATCAGCTGGAGAGCGTGGTGAGTTTCTGTCATGATCTCCATTGCTCCAGTCAGGCTCTTCAGCTTAGCCGAGCTGCTGCTCTGACCTGTGGGAAGACAACATGAAACATTATGCCATTATGTTCTCCAATTCAGTTCTTCTCTTAAGACGTCACCGAACATCACTGACATCACATCATTCACCGTGATGAACAGCTACTCACCTGCCATAATAAACTCAGCAAAGGCCACCCTCTCCAGAAGCGTGCGGAGCAGCTCACAGGGAGCATCTCTGAGGCTGTGGAACAAACAGACAGCCTTGCTGTAATGAAGCTCTGCCAGGCTCCGATGCTGCTTCCTCAAGTGTTCATCCCCCACCTGTCACACAATTTGAGCCAGAAACACAGACATCCTTCAGTGTGTATTGTACTGCTGTAAGTATCAAACACAGACATCCCATCACCAATGATTCTGTTCTAGTCAGTGTGTAGTTCATTTTCTTTTTATAGACCAGTGGTACTCAAAGTGGGGTCCGGGGACCCCCAGGGGTCCTTGAGGGGGCAGCCCCAGCAAAAAGGGGAATATTTTATTTTCACTATACTTTCCATCCATAACAAAATGAAAAAAAACGTATGACTATTTCAGTCATGGGTTGCATACACTTTCTGTTATAAAACATACAGAAGAAAAAAAATCCTATCAGTGGGGGACCCTGGGACAAAATCAAATGGGGGTCTGTGGTCTAATTTGTCAGTTTAGGGGACCTTGACAAGAAAAAGTTTAAGAACCACTGATAGACAATAACGCATTGTTGTTTTTACATAAACCAAAAAATTATGTGTCAAAAGGTTGAGTTAAGAGACATTTATTATTAGTACAACAACATATTTAGATTTTATATTATCGTATAATTTTACATAGTTTCCCACCTGGTTGCGGAAGCAGCTGTGGTACATTGAGGCCAGGCGGTGGTGGATGGTAGCAGCTCTGTACTGGTAGAGCGGCTGACGAGCAGACTCAGTCTGCAGGTCACAGTACTTTAGGGACTTCAGCATCGCCTCAGTCACCTCCCGCTCGATCTGGGAAAACACACACACACACACACACACACACACACACACACACACACACACACACACACACACACACACACACACACACACACACACACACACACACACATGATTTAAGGTTTTATCATATCTACAACCCCAGTTCCAATGAAGTTGGGACGTTGTGTAAAACGTAAATACAAACAGAATACAATGATTAGCAAATCCTTTTCAACCTATATTCAATTGAATACACAACAAAGACAAGATATTTAATGTTCAAACTGATAAACTTTGTGTTTTGCAAATATTCACTCACTTTGAATTTGATGCCTGCAACACATTCCAAAAAAGCTGGGGCATGTACACAACTGTGTTACATCACCGTTCTTTTTAACAACACTCATTGAGCGTTTAGGAACTGAGGACACTAATTGTTGAAGCTTTGTAGGTGGAATTCTTTCCCATTCTTGCTTGATGTACAACTTCAGTTTCTTAACAGTCCGGGGTCTCCATTGTCATATTTTGCGCTTCATAATGCGCCACACATTTTCAATGGCAGAGAGGTCTGCAGGCAGGCCAGTCTAGTACCTGCACTCTTTTACCACGAAGCCACGCTGTTGTAACACGTCCAGAATGTGGCTTGGCATTGTCTTGCTGAAATAACAGGGGCGTCCCTGAAAAAGACGTTGCTTTGATGGCAGCATATGTTGCTCCAAAACCTGTATGTACCTTTCTGCATTAATGGTACCTTCACAGATGTGCAAGTTACCCATGCCATGGTCACTAACACACCCCCATACCATCACAGATGCTGGCTTTTGAACTTTCTTTTGTTGCCCCTGTCCCAGCTTTTTTGGAACGTGTTGCAGGCATCAAAGTGAGTGAATATTTGCAAAACACAATAAAGTTTATCAGTTTGAACATTAAATATCTTGTCTTTGTAGTGTATTAAACAGAATATAGGTTGAAAAGGATTTGCAAATTTATTTTTTTTTTTTATTTATGTTTTTTCACAACGTCCCAACTTTTGGAACTGGGATTGTAGACCTTACTGATGCAAAGCAACTGATTATGCACCCAAATATAGTCATGAGGATTGGGGACTGATTGGACTTTTGGGGGATATGAAGGTTGCCACAGCACATGGGAATGTGCCATTCAGTGGAAAATGCAAGATTATCAAAATGTGAGGAAGAGCTCAAAGTTTGACTTAATTTGGAATATTTATTCACTAGTACGTGAAACATAAGTGTTCAAACCCACCTGCTCCTGCGCCTTCCTGGACAGCGGGGCGAAGTCCTGCAGAAGTGTAGCCAGGGTGAAATAGGTAGTGGACAGCTCCCAGTTTACACTGTCCCACACCGCTGGGTGGCTCTCTCTGCTTGCCAGTGACTTCATAGCCCGCAAGTAGTAGTCTATGGCCTGGGGTAAAAATCAGATGAAAAATATTCATATTTAAGAGCATGCTTGGGATGGGTCAGGATGTAGCAAGATGTATAAAAAGATCATTAAGATTGCAACATAACAAATTATTTCTCATTGCTTCAATGTGAATGCTCAGTGCAAACATAACGAGTTTTACATGGCACCTTGTTGTAGTAGAGGGCTTCTTCAGGAGAGAACTCCCCTCTGCTCTGGTCGGCAGAGATGGAACAGTGGGCCTGTGCACAGATTCTCATCAGCCTGCCAGTATTACACAGCAGCAAGGCTGTGTTGGTGCTGTCCCTGATGGCTTCAAAGTCCTTCATGCCTTTCTCAAAGAAGGCAAAACTCTTTTTCCACATCTCTTGCTCTGCTACGGACACCGACTTCTTCACTAGAAGGCGAGGGGGAGGAGGAGAGGGCAGTTAAATAAAACCATAAAAGAGGGAGCAATACATTTTTATGACTTGTTTTTTAACCCCATAGATTTGCTGTTCCAGGTGCAACTAGATTTTGTTTGTCATTATACTTCCTGTGCAAAGCATGTAAATTTCAACATTACTCATGCAAGTCCAGAAATGCAAATCACATAAATAAATACAGGAGGCTGCATCTATAAATGGAAAGTGTAGTGTTTTCTGTACACACACTATATTGGTGGCTGTAATTAAATATAAAGCTCCATCTGCTGTCTATTAACCCAATGTACCTTCTTTCTCAGTCTGCATGGCTGCAGCCTGGTTCATATAGTAGACTCCCATCTCGTTGCGGATGTTTCCCAGCCTTTTGAGCACCTGAGCCAGCTGATCTGAGGCATGATCTTTCAGAGCCTCAGAGACCAACAGTTCATACGCTGCCTCATAGCACTTACTGCTAACAAACAGCTGGTACTCTGGGTCCATGGCCAGGTCTGTTGCCATGTTAAAGGCTGGCAGGAAGAGATTAAAACCATTGACAAATGGAATGATCCATAATTGAACAGAACAACTTGAAAAGACAAAACATTATAGGACATTTTGGGTAAAGCAATCACTGACATTTTTGTGAATAAAGTTGGTGGAACTGAAATGGATGCACACCAGTTAACAGGCCTTAAAGTGTTTGCTAACACCACACTGTGTGCTTTAAGATTTGTATGCTCTCTTTAGTGATCTACCTTGACAGCTACTCTCTCTGTGCAGACTGTGCAGGATCTCTTGGTCCTCTTTGGTCTGGTAGCTATATTCCTCCAGGTAAGCTGCTCTGTTGTGTGCATTCTGGGCCAACATCAGCTGGATGTCCCCACACAGAGACAGGCCCTGACTGTGAAACTGCAGCACCTGCGGGTGCAGTGTACCGCTCACTGAACAATAGGCATCTGGAAGGAATAATAGAAGAAGGGAAGAGAAAAGAGTAATTGTATTGCTTCATAAAATATTGAAGTAACGTTTGTATCCTGTATGAAGATTAAAAAAAATGTAATTCTTCCACAAAGAAATGTAGTTTTAGTGGTGGACTGGAGTTGTAATTATTTCATTATTATATAATTATTTCATCAGATAAATATTTAAGCAGCCAAAGGTGGTATTTAATGAAAGTTTCAAAACAGTTTCAGATGTCAGATGTAAGTACTTAATCCATTATTGTACTCTATTCATATTTAACTTTAACTGAATAAATCCATTATGTAAAATAACGTAATGTCAACAGAGACAGAGTCAGCAACAGATATTTCCCAACGTTTTCCTGCATATTACAGAGTTAAATAACCTTACCGTAACACTGCAGAGATAGCTTGATGTAGCGCAAGGCTCGCCCATACTTCAGCAAATTAGTGGCTGCGTCAGACAGGACGTAATAGGCCTTGGAGGCTTTGAGGAAGAGCTGCAGTTTCATCCGGTGCTGCCACGAGCCAGGGATCATCCCTGAGCGTGTTGGGTGCTTCTGGTCCGCCTGCAACGGCCCCGCTGGTAGGGTTGAGAGATAAACAATGCACTTGTAGTAAAATCTTTTCGCAACAATTTGTGTCGTTCATAAGAAAAACACTTGATTTGACCTAGACTGTATGTCATAATGTTTACCTACTTCCTGTTTTATTATACGGTATTATATCAATTATCCTTTGGAATAAGGACTGTAGACTAACCTCGTTCCAGAAGACGAGAGATGCCTGTCTCAGCAGCACAGGCTCCGATTTCACTTCTGTCCTCATATTTGAGAGGAATGGGTGTGTTAGGGTCTGCAGCTGGGAGATCACTCTCCTTCTTGATGGTGCCATCCACTGCCTTCAGCCCCTGTGTAGTGTATTCAGTGATTAGTAATACAGTGGAAGACAAATTTATTGTCACATTATTAGCACTACATCAGGCAGACTTGCCTTTAGTACGTAGCTCAGGACGTGCCTGCATTTCTCCTCCTTGTCTTGAGAAACAGGGAAAGCGCAACTTGGCTGCAGGGATCAAAAAAGGGAAGATTATCCTTTGGTGTTTATATAAAACATATTCATCTGTGTATTTCCACACTGTCCCCTAAGGTTGGTGTAGAAAACATTTAGAGAGGCACTCACTCTGATCTGGTGAGTGGACTTGTATTTCTCCGGGACAGACAGCTCCCCTACAGAGCGGATCACAGCCACAGCTTTACTATCAGGGCTGGAGCAGGAGCTGTAGGAGCCGTTCTCATCGCTGTCCTCTGTCAACTCCGCCTCCTCCTCTTCCTCCTCCCTGTCTTCGTCGCTGTAGCTGTCCTCTGAGCCGCCAGCCCGGAGCGACTCTCCGCAATCTTCTTGGGGAGGCTCATCGAGCTGGAACAGCTCTGACAGCATGTAGTGGGCTGAAGCGATGATCTGAACAGACAGGAGATGGAGATCAGGACTGGAGTCAAGTTCAATCAAATCTAAACTATGGTATTCTCAGATTTAGTCAAGTGTGTTCACTTTTTACTTCCCTGCTGTCTTAGATAAAAAAAAAAAAAAAAAAAACTACTCTTATTTTAAAAGGAAACATTTAATTATGGAACTACGGTAAAACTCCAATTAGTAGCCCGGGCTTTTATTTGCTTAAATCAATGAACTCACCCTGCCCATTTCTGGGACAAGCGTCTATATAGGACAGGCCTTTAATCCCTTTACCTTTAGATATGAATAAATAATACTTTGGTACTCATTGTTTCTGTAAAAGGAACTAAACTATTGAATTGTGGAGAATCTAACCAATTTAATAATGTGTAGCATGTCCATGTTGACAAACCTGTAAAAGTGCTTAGAACTAGCTCAAGCAGGTGAACTGGTCAGCTTCAAGAGGTTTTATACATCCAAATAACTAATAATAACTAAAAAAAACAGACCAGGTTTCTAATTGAGACCTGCGTTTAAAACATGTAGCCACACCAGGCCATTTTTGCAGAGCTGACATTCGCACAGCACCTCCTCTCGCTCCCTGTCTCTCTCTCTCTCATGAACACCGCTGTACAAATCTCTCCAACACATCGCTGTGAATTGTCGAGACCCACCTTAAAAATGTTATTAGCAAGCATGTAAGGAGCCTAGCTAATAATAGCTATATTAACGTTAGAATATAGCTGGGTTGTCAAGGTTAGTACGCTGTATATAGCTGGTAGTCAATATCAACTGTATGCATGATTAATTGTGCAGTCCTAGTAACCAATCAGGATGAATGATGATTAATATGGTATTTAAAGAGGGATTCTCCCTCTGTGCTTCTACCCATCATTTTACCTGTGAGGGTCTGGGTTTGATTCCAGTCCAGACAGTTTTGTTCATCTCCTCTTTTTCCAAGTCTTCTCTAACTCTAATTGTGAATTTTCAAATCCATGCTTACCTGGGGATGCCTCTCCTGATCCAGAAGTTTGACACAGTTCAAGAGTAGAGTTCTGATTGTGCCATAGTGCTTTCTGTTTTGCCTCGCCTTCAGCATCAAGTTGCTGGCAACTCTGTACCACAGAACAGAAAATAGATGAGAACTCATTACAATTTTGCCATTCCATTGTTAATTATGTCTGATTTAAGCATAACTCACTTACAAATATTTTATATAAATAAAAGCAGAGTTGAAAATGGCCATGTAAAATGTAAGAGTTTTGAAATAATCTACAAAATAATTATGTTTAAACAGCTAATTTGAGTCCAACTATACATTTATAGATTTGGCCATCTTAATCAAATATTGTAAGCTCATAAAAACACATAAAAATATAATAAAATATTATATTAACTTTCCGTGACATGTCAAAAGCTCTTTTTGGATAGTTTTCTTTTCAGCCCTGGAATTCAATTCCCCAAATGTATTGACTTTCCCAGTTTTCTGCAGGAATCCTGAAGCACAAAGATGCTTCTATCCCGAGTCTTCCCTGACACTCACTTGTATAGTAACACAGCCACAGGAAGAGTGAAGGGATTCTGACATTTCTCTTCTTCAGCCTCCTCACACAGAGTAGTAAGATCATACAGCTTCACAATGTCACTCCCACTAGCTGTGGATTCAAGAAAAAGCATTAGAAAACATCATGATAGACAAGTGCACAGTGAACAGTACAAGTACAGACTTAAGATAAAAACATTCTGTTCACTTCACTTCACCTCCCACCTTTGAACAGCCAGTAGGTGTGACCCTCTTTGGTGCAGTTGGACTTTAGGAAAGAGAGGATGTTCTGGGCGATGTCTTTCACCACCCTCGTGGAGAAAGTCGAGTTCTCCAGATGGGGGATGTCCTCTGTTTTTATCATCTCATATTTCTGCAGGGAAAACAATAAAGGCAAAACTATGAAGAAATGTTTTACTACTTTTTCAATAAAAAGCTGGAAATGCCATTAACAATGACTACAGTACATGTAGCTTATGTTCTACTGTGAAGATTAACTACGGCAATCATCAAACAGATGATGATAATAATAATAATAATAATAATAATAATAATACTTATTGCAATACTGCACTATAGCCAACAGTAGTTTACCTGAACAATTCCATTGACATGAAAGCACATGACAAGCTCTGGGACATTACACATCAGATTGTCAAGCCAGTAGTCAATACCCGTCAGAATGTTGATTGGTTTATTGTTGTCCCTGAAAAACACAGTAAGAAAGTTAGATGTTAGATTAATCAAGAGTAATGTAGTGGAACCAATGTGTGATTCTGATGAGGTTGAAGCATCCAAAATTAAATTTCTGGTTCACCTCCTGAGGTCAGAAAAACTAAATTAAAAACTGACCTGCCAAGAACAATTCTTACCATCTATAATCACTTTGCATATTCCATGGACATACTACATGTCACCCTATTATCTTCTATGCTATTATGTGTATAGATTAATTTGTGTTATCTTGCTGACACAGACATCTAACATAAGCCTCCATCAGAAGGCAACAGAATGATGAAGCGCAATACAATTAAAATTATAGGATCACATTATCATTTTCTCACTAAATCAGATTATGGATGGGAGCAAATGATTAAAAATTCCAACCTGAGTCTCAGACTGACGGCAGGATAGCGACCACCTCCAAAAATGGGCATGTTGGACCCAACCAGCATGTGGATATCCTCAAATGTCCACATGATGTTTCGCACAAAGTCGTTCCTTAAACCCTGTCAAACAAGTGACACATAGTGTTTTTTTTCTGGGTTTTTGACTTTATTAGACAACAACAGCTAAAGAGAGACAGGAGGGGGGGGGGGCACAGAAATGAGATCACATGCAACAAATGGCCTCGGGGTGGAATCATACCCAGGCTGCCGCTATAAGGAGTTTGTACGTGGTGCACAAGCTCTAACAGGTGAGTAACCGGGGCACCACATCAAAGTGTATTTAACTGTAACTTACAAATGTACATTAAACATGAGCTACCAACTGTAATAGTATACCATTAGTATCATGTAAGTCTTACCTGACTGTTCTCCCCTTCGTTGAAGAGCATAGGGAGGTTTTGCTCTTTGGGTACAGACGTCACCTGGCCCAGAGCAAACTTGCTGTCCACAGAAACACTTTCCTGCACATTTAAACAGTAGCAATTCTGTCAGTGCAAGCTGACAACACCCAAGAGCCTAATCTAATCTAAAAACACTTATTTAAACTACTTATTTTCTTATACATTTCATCTCACTAATTACAGAGAGTTGAGTGAATGGCTGCAGCACGCAGGACTGATTTCTAATCAAGAAGAACTTCACATCAGTTGAAATAACACTCATCTCTCCATTCAATCACAAGTCCGGCTAGCACATCATAGACTACAAAATAACTGTCCCATAGCCAGAATGCTCAGGCATGTGATTGGCAAAGGGCAAAAGGGCAAAAATGCCGGAAAATATACGGAACCCCCCCCCCCCCCGGAT